>NC_053024.1:580677299-580704865 GCF_003073215.2 Triticum urartu
AACCACACACAAAGGAGAGAGAAAGAATTCCACCCCGGCAAACTTGTGGGCGAGGGGAACCTTCCTTTCAAAAGAAAGAAGAGACAATACAGATATGGAGCTTTACGGCTCGTTATTGCTTACCGTGGAGTAGGTGCTGCACAAAGTGTCAGATCATATATGCCAAAAAATAGAAAGCATAAAATCGACAAAATGCGGAGCACATGAGCTTTATTTATGCACGGGGTCTGCGCCCGGCTTTGTACAAAGGATTACATGCAACAGCGGCAAGACTTGTACAAAAGGTGGTTGCCGGAACAGGTTCCGGCAACCGCGCCTTACGGGTAAAACTTACGAAGATGCTCAATGTTCCAGGAGTTGCTCACCGGAATGCCATCTTCGGTCTCAAGGCGGACAGCGCCAGGCCTAGTGACTCGTTTCACCCGGTAAGGGCCTTCCCACTTCGGCGTCAACTTGTTGGAATTCTTGGCGGACTGAACACGCCGAAGAACAAGGTCGCCTTCCTCGAGACTTCTGGCGTTAACTTTGCGGCTATGGTAGCGGCGCAAAGCTTGCTGGTAGCGAGCAGCTCGCAGCAGCCTGAAGACGGTCTTCCTCAAGGAGCAGCGCGTCATCTTGTCGCAGCTGCTCTTGCTCAAGCTCATCATAAGCGAGCACTCGAGGTGACCCGTATACGAGTTCGTGGGGATGAACTGCCTCTGCTCCATAGACTAGAGCGAAAGGTGTCGTCCAGTGGCTCGATTTGGCGTCGTTCTGATCGACCAAAGAACCACCGGCAGCTCCTCGATCCAGTTTCTTCCGCACTTGTGCAGCCTGTCGAAAGTTCTGGTCTTGAGCCCGCGCAGCACTTCAGCATTTGCCCTCTCCGCTTGACCGTTGCTTCTCGGGTGAGCAACAGAAGCGAAGCAGACCTTGGCGCCAAGATCTTGGACGTACTGCATGAAGGTGCGGCTCGTAATTGCTGTACCGTTTGTCGGTGATTATCCTGTTAGGGATCCCGAAGCGGCAAACAATCGACCTGAAGAACTTGACTGCTGACTGTGCTGTCACCTTCCTCACTGGTTCCACTTCCGGCCACTTTGTGAACTTGTCGATTGCAACGTACAAGTACTCAAAGCTCCCGAAAGCTCGGGGAAAGGGACCGAGGATGTCGAGCCCCCAGACCGAAAATGGCCAGGATAAAGGGATCGTCTGGAGAGCTTGAGCTGGTTGGTGTATCTGCTTGGAATGAAACTGACACGCTTCACACTTGGTTACTTGTGCAGTTGCATCCTAGAGGGCTGTTGGCCAGAAGAAACCTTGCCGGAAAGCTTTACCGACAAGTGCTCTTGCGCCAATGTGGTGACCACATATGCCTCCATGTATTTCTGCCAACAGCTTTTGTCCATCTTCCCGGGGAATACACTTCAATTTCACACTGTTGAGTCTTCTTCTGTACAGTGTCTTGTCGGCAAACTGGTACATACTTGACTGCCGGGATACTCTCTCCGCTTCTTCTTGCTCTTCGGGAAGCCCTGCTGTCTGAAGGAAATGGACAATCTGCTGTGCCCATGTTGGAGCTTGTGGCTCGACAACAAGGACTAAAGAAATCTGCTGCTGCGGGAACATCCGCTTCCACGGCAAGAACCTGCGGCTCTGCCGGAGCTTGACGTTCCCCGACAAGCTTGCCGGAGCAAAACTTGTCGGGAGCTTTTGCTTCAACGGAACAAACCCTAGGGCTTGCCGGAGCATCTTGCTCCTCAGCGCTCTTGGTGTTGATCTTGGAGACTGCTGCGGGAATATCCGCTTCTACGGCAAGAACCTGCGGCTCTGCCGGAGCGTGACGTTCCCCGGCAAGCTTGCCGGAGCAAAACTTGTCGGGAGCTTCTGCTTCAACGGAACAAACCCTAGGGCTTGCCGGAGCAGACTGCTCCTCAGCGCTCTTGGCGTTGATCTTGGGGACCTTCTTGGCGGCGGCTTCGGGAAGCTCTGCCGGCAAATAGTCACCAGAAATCAACTTCCTCTTCTTGCTCTGTCCAGTTGATGGCGTTACGGACGGCTGAGTCAGCTTGAGCACAAAGATCCCTGGTTCCACAGGTAACTTAAGTGCGGAGCACTTTGACAGGCCATCGGCAATGGCGTTCTGAGCTCTTGGAACTCCATGTAGGCCGTCAAAGTGCTCTTCTAGCTTTCTCACTTCGTCGACGTAAGCTTCCATCAACGGACTCTGATAATTCTTGTTTACTTGGCGGACGACAAGCTGTGCGAGTCACCCCTGACAATGAGCTTCTTGATCCCAAGGTCTGCCGCGATCCTGAGACCGGCAAGCAAGCCTTCATACTCTGCAGTATTGTTTGTTGCTTGCTCCTTGGGAAAGTGCATCTGGACTACGTACTTGAGGTGCTCTCCGGTGGGTGCGACAAGGCCACACCGCGCCGCGCCTTGCAGCGAAAAGGCACCATCAAAGTACATCAGCCACTCTTTGCTTGCTTCCTTGTCGGGGATGCTCGTTTCTGGAATTTCTTCATCTGGTGTTGGCGTCCATTCTGCTATAAATTCTGCCAATGCTCTACTCTGGATAGTTGAAGTGCTCTCAAACTTGAGGCCAAAGCTTGATAGTTCCAGTGCCCACTCAACGATCCTGCCTGTCGCTTCTGGATTCTGTAATATCCTTTTCAGCGGAAAGCGAGTGACAACTATGATCTCATGTGCTTGGAAGTAATGGGCAGCTTTCTCGAGGCCATGAGAAGGCCGAAAAGCAACTTCTGCACGCCAGAGTACCTTGACCTAGCCCCCTGCAGAAGGGAACTGACAAAGTAAACTGGGCGCTGCACCATTTTCTTCTGTATCTCCTCTCGCATCTGTGCAGATTCATCTTTGTTGGGACCAGAGCTTGTCGGGGAAGCCCCTGCTTGTCGCTGGATGCGCTTGCCGTGGTTGCTGGCTCGTCATCTGCCTCCCTCTCTGCTACTAACGCAGCACTAACCACTTGATTGGTTGCCGCTATATACAGCAGCAACTTCTCTTGTGGCTTAGGTGCGACAAGTATTGGAGGGGAGGACAGGTATCTCTTCAAGTCTTGCAGCGCAGCCTCCGCTTCCGGAGTCCATTTCATTGGACCTGCCTTTTTCAATAATTTTGAAAAACGGCAGGGCGCGCTCAGCAGACCTAGAGATAAACCTGCTGAGAGCAGCCACGCAACCGGCAAGTCTTTGTACATCCTTGACGCGCTTTGGTGCTTCAATCTGCTCAATGGCCTTGATCTTGTCGGGATTGGCTTCAATTCCCCGCTGAGACACGAAGAACCCGAGAAGCTTGCCGGAGGGAACTCCAAACACACACTTCTCTGGGTTGAGCTTGAGGCTGATCTTGCGCAGATTTGCAAAGGTCTCGTCTAAATCTTGATCAGAGTTGCCTTGTCCTTGCTCTTGACCACTATATCATCCATATAGGCTTCCACATTTCTGTGTATTTGTGGCTCAAGAGCGACATGGACTACTCTTGCAAATGTTGAGCCAGCATTTTTTAATCCGAAAGGCATCCGTATGAAACAGTACGTGCCACATGGAGTAATAAATGCGGTCTTCTCCTCATCCTCTCTGCCATGAAGATCTGATGATATCCTGAGTATGCGTCAAGAAATGAAAGCAAATCACATCCGGCTGTGGAGTCAACAATCTGGTCAATGCGCGGCAAAGGAAATGGGTCTTTGGGACAAGCTTTGTTAACATCGGTAAAATCGATACAAAGTCTCCATTTCCCATTTGCCTTGCGCACGACTACAGGATTGGCCAACCACGTGGGATGGAGCACTCCTCTGACAAGGCCTGCTGCTTCCAAACTTCTTGATCTCTCTGCAATGAACTTCTTGGCGCTCCACTGCTGCTTCCTGACTTCTGCTTGACGGGCCGCGCATGAGGACAAACGGCAAGGTGGTGCTCAATACTTTCCTGGGAACACCGGGGATGTCAGACGGTTGCCACGCAAACACGTCGACATTCGCCCGCAGGAAAGAACGAGCGCGCTTTCCTATTTAGGGTCGAGAGTGGCACTGATGGTGAAGGTACCACCAGTGCCGTCCTCCTTGGCGGACACCTCTTCGTCTCTGGCGGAGCTGCCATCGTCTTCTTACACTTGCCGGTGGAGCTCGATGGTGCGTCCTCGACGGCAGCGCAGCACTCCGAAGAGGTGCGCTTGCCGGAGTGGGCATCAGAACTCTTGCCGGACTTGGTCTTCTTTCCCCCCGGGAGCTTCAGCGGCAAGTGGCGATCTGCTGCGGCTGCGCTTCCCGGTAGATCTTGTCGGCACAGATAAGAGCATCCTTCTTGTCGCCGGGGACAGAAATGACGCTTATCGGGCCTGGCATCTTCAGCATGTTATATGCGTAATGAGAGGCTGCCATGAACTTGGCGAGTGCTGGACGGCCAAGTATCCCATTGTAAGGCAATGGAATATCGGCAACGTCAAAATGTGACCCTCTCAGTCCTGAAGTTTAGCTCGCTGCCAAATGTTACCGGCAGCGTGACTTTCCCCTTCGGCTTGCTCCTTCCGGTTGATTCCTTGGAATGTGCCGGTCTCTTCGAGCTCGCTGTCAGGGATCTGGAGTTTCTGGAGTACAGCGGAGGAGATCAGGTTCAAGCCGGCCCCGCCGTCAACTAGCATCTTGGTGACCTTGAGGTTGCGGATAGTTGGTGAAACCAGGCAACACATCGGCAAGGCACCCGACCAGCGAGTTGTGCGATCAGGGTGGTCCTCAATATCAAAGAGATGATAGCGCTGCTAGACATTTCAAGATCTTAATTGATGTCGAACAGGAGTTGCGTATCTGAGTCCCTTTGCATGAAGAGCCTCCGTAACTCCACGCGCATATGAGCTGGCGCGTGCGAAGTACAATTGCAGAGAAGCCCCTCAACTGGCACAAGACCTCTGTGGCTTTCCTTGAACTCCTTGCTCACCTGTCTCCTTCCGATCATCACCTGTCTTCGTCATCCCCAGTCGTCGTCTACATCCCGGTGTCCGCGAGCCGCGACGGGAATCACTGATCGCGGGAAGACGTTCGTCAGTACCTGCCTATGCGCTATGCTCATCCTCATTTGGCCTTGCCGTTTCTGTGCGCGCTCCTCACCCGGGCCCGATGAGAGCGCTTCTTGCCGGATTCTCCGCCTACCTGCCTTGGGCTTCTCTCTTGTGTGTCGCTAGTGTTTACTCAGCCTTTTTGCGCTGGACAATGCTCTCGGAACCCCTCTACTGCAATCTCACTGGGTCAATGGCCCTTGTGGGGTGAACTCCCTGAGCATGTAGTGCTTCTGCTCGCGCCATAGCGCCGCAGCCTGCTTTTGATACGCACCCGTCACACGAATGGCGCTTTAGGTGCTCAGTCTTGGCACACGCAAGACCAACGATCTCCTTGCTTGGAGCTATCATCCCCTACACCTTGGCTACTTCTTTGGCGCCTACCTTCATTGCCGGACTGCTCAACGACTAGCACTCTTTGCCTTTCTTCTTCCTGTTCCGCCGCCGGTTTTTCTTTGCGGGGCAGCATCCTCTGTCAGATCCTTCTGCTCCATTCTCTCCGGGGAGTTTCCTCCCTTCTCAGCACGTGCACACTTGTCGGCCAGGGCATACAGCTCACTGACGTCTCTGATCTTGCACATCGCCATCTCCTCCCGCATCCTGCGGTTACGCACGTTCTGATGGAACGCGCTGATGACCGCGGCAGGGTGGACATCTGGGATGTTGTGCTGTACACGGCTG
Organism: Triticum urartu; assembly: GCF_003073215.2. Lineage (NCBI taxonomy): Eukaryota > Viridiplantae > Streptophyta > Magnoliopsida > Poales > Poaceae > Triticum > Triticum urartu. The sequence continues at coordinate 580,683,033 of NC_053024.1, forward strand.
AATCTCTGAATGTACTTGCGCAGGGGCTCTCCTTCCTTCTGGGCGAGCAGATGAAGGTCACTCTCTTGGCCATGAGGTTTGTGGCCGCCTGTAAAGGCGCCGACAAACTGATGGCATAGGTCTGCCCAGGAGGATATGGAGTTGTCCGGCAAGTGCATGAGCCAGGACCTGACGTTGGGCTTGAGCACCAGCGGGAAGTAGTTGGCAAGGATCTTGTCGTCCCGCCCCCCGGCAGCCTGCACCGCGATGGTGTAGATGCTGAGGAACTCCGACGGATGCGACTTGCCGTCGTACTTCTCTGGTACGTCTGGCTTGAAATTCTTCGTGCTGGGCCACTGGACTTGCCGCAGCTCACGAGTAAACGCAGGGCAACCTACCGCGTACGGCAAGTCGCCTGGTTCCCCTGGCGCATGCATGTCGACAGAGGGCCCAGCGCGCTGGTCTGACGTCGCGCTTCTCTTCGGCGCTCGATGCGAGTACGAGCGTCTTCTTGTTGTCGTTCTTGAAGAACTTGGCGCTGATCGCGACGAGCTCGCGGATCTGACGACGCGGTGGAGTCGCTGTCGAGGTGGATCCGGCGAGTCGGCGATCTTGGCCTTCGGGGTCGGAGAGTGCACAGTAGTTGCACCCCCACCAGTCTTGTCGTCTCCGGCTCGTGCCTGGCTGGCTTGCCGCGTGCGGTGGACGTGCTTCGGCTGCCGTGGAGTGCCCCGTTGGCGAAGCCGATGAGACTCTGGATAGGTGGCCCTAGCCATCGAGAGTTCGGATCGTTCAGATCCGCCAGCTCTAGTGAGGTAGTCTATGTACAGTTGTAGCATCCATTGCTACTGCGCCAATAAGCTTCCTGGCTGCTATTAAGGTATATGTGGCAGGGATGATGTGGTGAGAGGTGAACGATGCGAGGGAGCGGGATTATGCTCGGACCTTCTATTACTAACCACGTTAGAAGGAGCAATCGTAATCCAGGCGCACCGTGCTCTCGCTCGCCGCCAATGTGCGTGTGCATGGTGGTCCCTGAGCGCTCCGGGATCCACCAGCTCGATCTTGGTCTAGCAAACGCATGGTACCGTGAGTACCATGACGCTGCCGGTCCCGCGCCTCCTGAGACGGGCGCGTGCATGTACGGACGCCGAGGTCTTGGAGTGCGCCCGGTCGTTGTGGGAGCCGGCTACGCCGCCGATGGGCAGCGCAGCCTTGTCCTTGGACCTGGCAGCACCGTGAGCTCCCTCGTCGACGCGCGTTCTTCCGCCGGCGCCCGCCCCATCAGCCGTTTGCTCCGGCGATGGTGGGTTCGGCGCGGACGGAGCAGCTGCCTCCGAAACCTTCTTCGGCGGCATGTTGATGAAGATGATGAGATCTAGCTCGCGAGAACGCCGGATCTGGTTCACACAACTTCGACGCCCCCTACCTGGCGCGCCAAAGATGCCGGGGTACTGATCCACGGGCACCTATGGGACCGGCGGACCGGGTCCCTTTCGGTTCGGGGGGGCGGAGATCGTGCAAAGAGCAAATCGAGGCGATGCACGCGAGCGATTTACCCAGGTTCGGGCCGCACGGATGCGTAAAACCTACTCCTGCTTTGTGGTTTGTATTGATTTCTTGCTCGGGAGGCGCGAAGTGCTACAGTACACATCCAGCAGCTAACGAAGACAGAGCGTGAGTTTCGAACCGCTACCCCCTCTACGTTGCAACACGGGCCTCCTTTTATATGCTCAAGGGGTCACCGACAGGTGGCAACGGAGGCAAAGGGTAAAAATGGAAAGGTGCTGCGGTAGGTACAGCTACCTGCTACAGTGTATCATACCTAACCCTGACGGCAGGGGACAAGGGCCTTAAAAATGCCCGTCTGTGTCGCCTAAACAGTGCAAAGGGACCTGCCACGGGACGCCACCTCCAAGATGTGTGGAGGGTTGTATATCGACAGTTACAAGAATGGCGATCTTGTCAACTGCCCTGCGTCGACCAACCGAACAGGCCGCTACTCCACTCTGCAACCCGCAAGCTGGCACAGTCTTCCGCCACGTACGCCTGGAAGAGGGTCCCAGAGCGACACGTTGGTGGATGTGCTGGAGCGGGCACAGTGGTGTCTTGCCGCGGCAAGCGCCTTGCCGCGGTGTTGTCTTGTCGCGTCCGGGAGCTTGTCGCTCACCGGGCCTTGCCGGGACGCGTGGTGCGTGTCGCGGCAAGTTCCTTGAGATGCCTTGGTTGGCCTTCCCGGCAAGCTCCTCTTGCCGGGGTCTTGTCTCTTACTTGGATACTTTGTTCTTGAATGGCTCCAAAGGAACCACGGAGGACCTTGGCGGTCACCCGGCAAGCCTTGCCGCGGGATGCTGCGACTGCCCGTGCACAAGTTCGGGATACTAGGGTACCCCTACTCTAGTACACCGACACTTATAGTAAATATGAAAAGATGCTAAACCTGACTTATTAGATGGGTTCTCTTGCTACAAGAATTTGATTGCTACTATTGTTGATTATGTTGATAGAAAGGAGCTGAGAACCCCGTTGCAGACAACTTGTCTAGGTTAGAAAATGTCCTTGATGACCCACTACCTATTGATGATAGCTTTCCTGATGAGCAATTAAATGTCATAAATGCTTCTCATACTGCTCCATGGTATGCTGATTATGCTAATTACATTGTTGCTAAATTCATACCACCTAGTTTCACATACCAGTAAAAGAAAAAGTTTTTCTATGATTTGAGACATTACTTTTGGGATGACCCACATCTTTATAAGAAGGAGTAGATGGTGTTATTAGACGTTGTGTACCTGAGCAATGAACAGATATCCTATGCAAGTGTCACTCCGAAGCTTATGGAGGACACCACGCTGGAGATAGAACTGCACATAAGGTATTGCAACTGGTTTTTATTGGCCTACTCTCTTCAAAGATGCCCGTAAGCTTATCTTGTGATGAATGTCAAAGAATTGGTAATATTAGTAGACGTCAAGAAATGCCTATGAATTATTCACTTGTTATTGAACCATTTGATGTTTGGGGCTTTGATATATGGGACCTTTTCCTTCCTCTAATTATACACATATTTTAGTTGCTGTTGATTACGTTACTAAGTGGTAGAAGCTATTCCAACTAGTAGTGCTGATCATAACACTTCTATTAAAATGCTTAAAGAAGTTATTTTTCCAAGATTTGGAGTCCCTAGATATTTAATGACTGATGGTGGTTCACATTTTATTCATGGTGCTTTCCGTAAAATGCTTGCTAAAGTATGATGTTAATCATAGAATTGCATCCCCTTATCACCCTCAGGTCTAGTGGTCAAGTAGAATTGAGTAATAGAGAGATCAAATTAATTTTGCAAAAGACTATCAATAGTTCTAGAAAGAATTGGTCCAAGAAACTTGATGATGCATTATGGGCCTATAGAACTGCATATAAAAATCCTATGGGTATGTCTCCGTATAAAATGGTTTATGGAAAAGCATGTCACTTACCTCTCGAACTAGAACACAAGGCATATTGGGCTATTAAAGAGCTAATTATGATTTTAAACTTGCCGGTGAGAAGAGGTTATTTGATATTAGCTCACTTGATGAATGGAGAACCCAAGCTTATGAAAATGCCAAGTTGTTTAAAGAAAAAGTTAAAAGATGGCATGACAAAAGGATACAAAAGCGTGAGTTTAATGTAGGTGATTATGTATTGCTATACAACTCTCGTTTAAGATTTTTTGCAGGAAAACTTCTCTCTAAATGGGAAGGTCCTTACGTTATCGAGGAGGTCTATCGTTTCCGGTGCCATAAAAATCAACAACTTCGAAGGCACAAATCCGAAGGTGGTGAACGGTCAAAGAATCAAACATTATATCTCAGGTAATCCCATAAATGTTGAAACCAATGTTATTGAAACCGTAACCCCGGAGGAATACATAAGGGACACTTTCCGGAACGTTTCAGACTCCGAAAAGGAATAGGTATGTGGTACGGTAAGTAAACCGATCCAAAACAGTTTTTAAGGCAATATTTCTCGTTTTGGAATATTTAGAAAAATAGAAAAATAAGTAGCAGTCCGGGAAGGACACGAGGGCTCCACGAGGGTGGAGCGCCTGTAACATCCCAAAATTCTAAATTTTGGAATGTTATATTAAATAAATAATTGTGATTGTTTGTTTGATTTTTGTGTGATGAACTGTGAGTGGAAATTGAAACTTTTTGAAAGTTGAATGAGAGGGAATAAAAGGACTTTCCCAAAACTTTCATCTTGCATTTTGATCTCTGAAGAATTCAAATTCATTTCATCACAAGATCCTAGAGTGAAGATAATAGGACTTCTTCCATTTAAAGAAATGAAAAGGGGTTTGAAAATGATTTGAATTCCATTTGAAATATTTCAAACTTAGAAACTTTAAGCAACTCAATGAGTTCATGAGGGAAGATAAAATGACTTCTTCAAAATTGAAGAAAGAGAGTTGGGAGTTTCGGAAGTCACTTTGAAGTTATTTGAAACTCATTTTCCATTTGAAGTTGTTTGGGATTCCAAATTCAAATCCAATTAGGAGTTATTTGAGTTTCTTTTCAAAATATTTTTCTCCTAAAAATAAATAAATGGAAATAAGGGTAAAATGATTCCCTTCAATGGAAAATTAGGAGAAAATAAATTTGAAATCATTTTGCTATTTTAAAAATGATTTTATTGATTTTAAATGCAACAATAGCACTGTTTGACTTTTATGAATTTTTTTGAATTTATTTGAACTTGGAAAATAGTTCATCTTATTCTTGGTATTTTTATGATCATTTTGGTATATAATATGCCTATGTATATTTTTTATTTAATTCACTACTTTGGAGTTTTCCTTCTATAAAAAAAACCCGCACGCACACCGCACCACCTGGACCGAGGCCACTTCGGCCCAGGGGCGCACCGACCGGCCACCGGCGACAGGCCGAGGCAGTGGCCCAGGCCAGCCCACGCCCAACACCCCAGCGCCCGCAGGCTTCGCCTCGCTCGCCCGCGCCTCTCTTCCCTCGCTCGCTCTCTCCCACCACCGCTGCCAGTGGGGCCCGCAACCCTTCGTCCCTAACCTCCCGCTCAACCCGCTGGATAAGCAGGCGCTTGCGCTCCCGCAACGACCGGCGCCATTGCTCTCGAGATAAGCATCATCCCCGCGACTCCGCAGCCCCTCCTCGCGCCTATAAATGCCCCTGATGCCCCTCGTTCAATTCTGCCACTTCACATTGTCCCTCGCTCCTCACAGCCGCCGCACTGCCGCGTTGGATCTCGTCGGAGTTTCCTGTCACCGTAGACTCCCCTACCTTCACTTTGTTTCTGTCAATCTTCGTTACTCGCCGAGGCGCACTTGTTGACATGTTTTTGCCGCCTAGGTCTCGCCGGAACCGCCGCCCCGACGACCTGCGTCCTTGCCGGAGCGCCGGAGCCGCCGCCCTCTACCTCGCTGTCCCGGGCGCCTCGACCACCACCGACCCTACCACCGGACCGCCCCCGTCGTGCCCGTCCTCCCCGACACCTCCGCTGACCCGCCGCCTCGTCACCGCCCGACGCCGGCACCGCTGTCCTGTACGTCGTCGTCGTCGAGGTGAGCGAACCGCTCGCTCGCTATTCGTTTAGTTTTTTTCTCTAGAATGGTTTAGTTTAGTGTTTTTTATCGGTTCATCCGGTTTAGATTAAACCGATTAGTTTAGATAAACCGATCTCGGTTTTAGTTTTTTTTCTAGCCGCGGTAGCTGTTTTACTTAAGTAGCGGTCGTTCGCCGTGTACGCTTCCGCAGCGAACGCTGCCAGCCACCCGCAGCCTGCCACGTGGCCAGGGACCTGGTCATGAATAAAACTTTCACAGCCAAGTCCCTGTAAATTTCAGTTTAGCCCCTAAACTTCGAATAGCCACAACTTTTTAACCGTTGATCCAAATTCGATGAAACCAGCGCCAAAATGTTCGTCTCGAATAGCTTTATCCAGAAAGCCAACTTTGAAAACTTTTGGCCAAATTCAAATTTGAACTTTATTCAGATTTGAATTCAAACTTCAATTGGCCATATCTCCTAAACCGTAGCTCCGATTGATGTGATTCTTTTTGCACCGTGTCACCGTTGCCAAACCCTATCACCTAGACCATTGTCACACTAATTTTCACACACTTAGGATCTGTCCATAGTAGTTTTACTCATATGCCTTGTATGCACTATGCTTCACGTCACAAATTCTGAACCACATGCATATGTTGTGTTGCACTTAGAATATTTTGTATAGTTAAGTGTGTTGTATGTTCATTTGGTTTTTCCAAGACTTTTTACTTTGCATGCTCTTCTTGGTTATTTGAAATGATTGCTTATGCGAATGCAATGTTGACTTTATAGATTTTCATCGGAGAGTGACGAATAGTTCTATTAAGTAAATTCCTGAGAGTGATATAATCTTCATCAACTATTACCAGGCAAGTTCACATTTGACCATTATTCCATTTACCTATGTTTTATTATGCACTTAGTCCTTTGAGGTAGGATTGCATGGTAGGATTTATTGTTGCCAGATGGCTATGTCGTTACCTAGTAGTTCATTGAGGTAGGTTTGAACCATATACCTTTGTCACCACCGCGTAAGTTTAATTTTGCCTCACCAATGTAGACGTGGATTGGGAAGTGTTCATTGTGAGAGATGAGTGACAAAGTAGTAATCAGGACCAAGACTTGTAAATGAACTACCTGGGCGGTATTTGGTTTGAATGGTGGCGAAGTACAGTGGGAGCATGCATGGTTAGTCCATGGTGGTGCACCACTAGTGGTCGGCCGCCCAGGCTCAAAGAGATCAATCGTATTCTCATGTCTAGAAGCTTACGTGTGCAGCCACAAGCCAATATGGGCTCTGGCTTAGTTGAGTAGTTAGTGTGACCCCTTCCGGGATGGGCTAGCAGATGTAGAATGATGTAGGTGTACCGGCCTATCCGTGGGTTAAGGGGGAATACTTTCGAAAGACTATGTCTTGGTCATCCTGTTCTCAAACGCCAGGCAGTGCGAGAACTTCAAGGGAGGCGATCGAGTCTTGTGGGGAAAAGTGTGCAAACCTCTGCAGAGTGTTAAAACCTAATCGATTAGCCGTGTCCCCGGTTACGGACAACTTGAGCATCTAGTAGTGGAAATGCTGGGAGATCTCATCACTCTTAATTTAAACAGTTGGGTTTAAATGAAACTTTGGGAATGGATTGAGTTGGGTTTACCAACTCATTCTATGCTATACAGTAGTGGTAGAATAATATCTTTCATTCTATGGAAAAACTAGCTTTATGCAAAAACTAAACTTAGAGCTTTCCAACAGCCAAATTGCATGTACAAATAGGTTCATTATTCTTATGATGTGACTTGCCAGTACATTCAATGTACTGACCTACAGGGCTGCAACGTCTTATGTTGCAGGAATTTTCTACGACGAGTAAGAGTTACGTTCCAGGGTTATGGTCTACACTCAACTTGCCGTTGGCGTTGATGGACTCCACACCCTTATGTTTGTTTCCGCTGAGACTTATGAGGTATATATATCAGTTTTACGTTATTTATACATGTGATTGCACTTTGATATATACATTGATGTACTGTGTGTGCCAGCATACCGATCCAGGGATGGCACGGATACACAGAGGCTTGACCGTTTGAGGTTGGGTCGCTACAGCGCCCTACCCCCCTGGGTGCGCCCCCTACCTCGTGGGCACCTCGTGCACTTTCCGGACTCCGTTTTCTTACACGACAACGTATTTTGGTCGATAAAAATTCATTATATACATCCTGGGGGTTTTGACTTCCCTTATCACGCAATTACCCTCTGTTTGTGTTTCGAGTTGTTGCTGCTGCAGATTAGACCAAGATGTCTCACAAGAGTCAAGTTGGGGAGAGCTGGGTGTCTCATCTAGCATCGAGATCAAATGACAAACAACAATGTTGACCTTTGGGCCAACAACGAGAAGAGATGAGGCCGAATTGAAGAGATAGATGCCATGGAAGAGGATCAAAGTCACTTCTCGTTTCGAGATGGATCACAATGGGAGAACTGCAAGAGCTCGCGCTATTTCCAAACTCGATTATCCTTCCAATGTAGGATTTCCTTTCTATGAGAATATGAAAAAGGAGTGCACTGTTCTCCCGCAGCTACGCAGCACCCTTGGGTGCAGGGAGCTTCTGTCTTATAGAAAACTCTGAAAGGAAATAAATGGACCTCAAGCAGCAAGTCAATAAGCTCGAGGAGGAGAATCGTATTCTGAGGGGCATCATCGCCAAGAACATCACATCACCACCCCCGAAAAGAGAGACATAATCACATGGGTATGGGCACTCCCCTTGGCAACTGCCAAGCTTGGGGGAGTGCCCCGGTATCGTATCACCATCACTTTTATCTTTACCGTTTTTCTTAGTTCGATCCTTTTGGTAATATCTTGATCTAGTAGAATAAAATTTCTTAGTATGATCTAGTTGTGAGTTTTGCTTTATGATCCTTCTATGTAATCGAGTCCGTGAGCTATATATAATAAAGATTAGTGTTGAGTCAAGGGCTTGATAATTTTGCCATGATCTTAAGTGAATAAAATAGAAGCGAAAGAAACAAAAAGAAACAAAGAGATCATATGGATCTTATAGAGAGTAATGAGCTCACATAGAAAAGGTATGATGAATAAAAGTTGTTGAGAGTTGACAAACATAGTTTTGGTCATCGTTGCAATTAATAGGAAGTAATAAAGAAAGAGAGGTCTTCACATATAAATATACTATCTCGGACATCTTTTATGATTGTGAGCACTCATTAAAATATAACATGCTAAAGAGTTGACGTTGGACAAGGAAGACAACGTAATGGGTTATGTTTTCTTACATCTGAGATAAATTACATTGTCATGGATCATCTAACATGGTTGAGCTTGACTTTCCCCCTCATGCTAGCCAAATTCATCGCACCAAGTAGAGATACTACTTGTGCTTCCAAATACCCTTAAACCAGTTTTGCCATGAGAGTCCACCATACCTACCTATGGATTGAGTAAGATCCTCCAAGTAAGTTGTCATCGGTGCAAGCAATAAAAATTGCTCTCTAAATATGTATGACTTATTAGTGTGGGAGAAAATAAGCTTTATACGATCGTGTGATATGGAAGAAATAAAAGCGACAGACTGCATAATAAAGGTCCATATCACAAGTGGCAATATAAAGTGACGTTCTTTCGCATTAAGATTTTGTGCATCCAAGCCATAAAAGCGCATGACAACCTCTGCTTCCCTCTGCGAAGGGCCTATCTTTTACTTTTATCTCCTACCTTGCATAAGAGTCATGGTGATCTTCACCCTTTCCTTTTTACATTTAAAGCACAATATGTTGGAAAGATCCTGGTATATATGGCTAATTGGATGTGAGTTTTCATGAACTATTATTGTTGACATTACCCTTGAGGTAAAACGTTGGGAGGCAAAACTATAAGCCCCTATCTTTCTCTGTGTCCGATTAAAACTCCATACCCATAAGTATTGCGTGAGTGTTAGCAATTGTGAAAGACTATATGATAGTTGAGTATGTGGACTTGCTGAAAAGCTCTTATATATGACTCTTTCCTATGTTATGATAAATTGCAATTGCTCCAATGACTGAGATTATAGTTTGTTAGTTGTCACTGAAGTTTATGATTCATACTTGAAATCGTGATTGAATTATTACTCTATCATAAGAAATTATATGACAAGAATTATGTAAGTTGTTGTTCTAAGAATGATCATGATGCCCTCATGTCCGTATTTTACTTTTATCGACACCTCTATCTCTAAACATGTGGACATATTTTTCGATTTCGGCTTTCGCTTGAGGACAAGCGAGGTCTAAGCTTGGGGGAGTTGATACGTCCATTTTGCATCATGCTTTATATCGATATTTATTGCATTATGGGCTGTTATTACACATTATGTCACAATACTTATGCCTATTCTCTCTTATTTTACAAGGTTTACATAAAGAGGGAGAATGCCGGCAGCTGGGATTCTGGGCTGGAAAAGGAGCAAATATTATAGACCTATTCTAAACAGCTCCAAAAGTCCTGAAACTTCACGGAAGACGTTTTCCGAATATATAAAAAATAGTAAGTGCAAGAAGTTCACCAGGGGGGCCACACCCTGCCCACGAGGGTGGGGGCGCGCCCTACCCCCTGGGTGTGCCCCCCTACCTCATGGGCCCCTGGTGGCCCTCCGATGACCATCTTCTGCTATATGAGATCTTTCGATGAGGAAAACATAATAAGCTATCTTCTCGGGCGAAACTCCGCCGCCACGAGGCGGAACCAATCTAGGGTTCTGTGGAGCTGTTCTGCGGGGGAAACTTCCCTCCGGGAGGGGGAAATCATCGCCATCATCATCACCAACGCTCCACTCATCGGGAGAGGGCAATCTCTATCAACATCTTCACCAGCACCATCTCTCTCAAAACCCTAGTTCATCTCTTGTATCCAATTCTTGTCTCCAAGTCCGGGATTGGTGCTAGTAGGTTGCTAGTAGTGTTAATTACTCCTTGTAGTTGATGCTAGTTGGTTTATTGGTGGAAGATCATATGTTCAGATCCTATATGCATATTAATACCCCTCTGATTATGAACATGAATATGCTTTGTGAGTAGTTACGTTTGTTCCTGAGGACATGGGAGAAGTCTTGCTATTAGTAGTCATGTGAATTTGGTATTCGTTCGATATTTTGATGAGATGTATGTTGTCTCTCCTCTAGTGGTGTTATGTGAACGTCGACTACATGACACTTCACCATTATTTGGGCCTAGAGGAAGGCATTGGGAAGTAATAAGTAGATGATGGGTTGCTAGAGTGACAGCAGCTTAAACCTTAGTTTATGCGTTGCTTCGTAAGGGGCTGATTTGGATCCATATGTTTCATGTTATGGTTAGGTTTACCTTAATACTTTTGTTGTAGTTGCGGATGCTTGCAATTGAGGTTAATCATAAGTGGGATGCTTTTTCAAGTAAGGACAGTACCCAAGCACCGGTCCACCCACATACCAAATTATCAAAGTACCGAACACGAATCATATGAACGTGATGAAAACTAGCTTGATGATATTCCCATGTGTCCCCAGGAGCGCTTTTCTCTATATAAGAGTTTGTCCAGGCTTGTCCTTTGCTACAAAAAGGATTGGGCCATCTTGCTGCACTTTATTTACTTTTGTTACTTGTTGCTCGTGACAAAATATTTTATCACAAAACTATTTGTTACCACTTATTTCAGTACTTGCAGAGAATACCTTGCTGGAAACCGCTTATCATTTCCTTCTGCTCCTCGTTGGGTTTGACACTCTTACTTATCGAAAGGACTACGATAGATCCCCTATACTTGTGGGTCATCAGAGAGCCCCTCCGAGATTGGATCTGTCTCTCTCTGTTTCTGCGTTCCAGATTCTGGCCTTTCACCATTTCTTATATTCCCGGAGATCCGTAACTCCGATTGGGCTGAAATTTTAACACGGTTTCTATCCGGATATTGGCTTTCTTGTAGCCTAAGAAGGGCACCAACCGCCTTACGGGGTGTCCACGAGGACCCAGGGCACGCCTGACCCCCTGGGGCGCGCCCCTGCCTCGTGGCCCCCTCGGGCATCGTCTTGCGTTGATTCTTCTTCCCAAAAATCACATATATTCCAAAAAAAAACTCCGTCAGTTTTTATCCTGTTTGGACCCCGTTTGATATGGATTTTCTGCGAAACAAAAACATGCAACAAACAGGAACTGGCACTAGGCACTGGATCAATATGTTAGTCCCAAAAATAGTATAAAAGTTGCCAAAAGTATATAAATGTTGTAGAATATTGACATGGAACAATAAAAAATTATAGATACGACGAAGACGTATCAGCCCCCCTGGGCGCGTCGCCCTACCTCATGGCCGCCTCGTTGCTTCCTTGACCTCCACTCCAAGTCTCCCGGATTGCGTTTGTTCCAAAAAAGATCCTCGCGAAGGTTTCATTCTGTTTGGATTCCGTTTGATATTCCTTTTCTGCGAAACACTGAAATAGGCAAAAAAAAACAGCAATTTGCACTGGGCCTTCGGTTAATAGGTTAGTCCCAAAAATAATATAAAAGTGCATAATAAAGCCCATTAAATATCCAAAACAGATAATATAATAGCATGGAACAATAAAAAATTATAGATACGTTGGAGACATATCAGAAGGCATCCCCTCTTTCGTCTTCGTCTATCGATAACTTTACTTGAGGCTATATTTTTATTCACCACATGATATGTGTTTTGCTTTGAGCGTCTTGTATGATTTGTGGTTTTGCTTTTTAATTTGCCACAATAATCCTTGTTGTACACACCTTTTGAGAGGGACACGCATGAATCGTGATTTATTAGAATGCTCTATGTGCTTCACTTATATCTTTTGAGCTAGGCAAAATTAGCTCTAGTGCTTCACTTATATTCTTTTTAGAGCACTATGGTGGTTTTATTTTATAGAAATTGATGAACTCTCGTACTTCACTTATATTATTTTTAGAGTCTCTAAACAGCATGGTAATTTGCTTTGGTTAAAATTAGTCTAATATGATAGGCATCCAAGGATATAATAAAAACTTTCATATAAAGTGCATTGAATACTATGAGAAGTTGATTCATTAATGATTGGTTTTGAGATATGAAGATGGTGATAATTAGAGCATCTATGTCTAGTAAGTTAGTTGAATTTTGAGAGAATACTGTGTTAAAGTTTGTGAGTCCCGTAGCATGCACGTATAGTGAACCGTTATGTGATGAAGTTGGAGCATGGTTTATTTTTTTTGATTGTCTTCCTTATGAGTGGCGGTCGGGAACGAGCGATGGTATTTTCCTACCAATCTATCCCCTAGGATCATGCGCGTAGTACTTTGTTTCGATGGCTAATAGATTTTTGCAATAAGTATGTGAGTTCTTTATGACTAATGTTGAGTCCATAGATTATACACACTCTCACCTCTCCGCCATTGCTAGCCTCTCTAGTACTGCATGACTTTTGCCGGTACCATAAACCCACCACATATCCTTCCTCAAAACAGCCACCATACCTACCTATTATGGCATTTCCATAGCTATTCCGAGATATATTGCCATGCAACTTTCCACCATTCCATTTATTATGACACGCTCCATCATTGTCAGATTGCTTTACATGATCATGTAGTTGACATCGTATTTGTGGCAAAGCCACCGTTCATCATTTTTTATACATGTCGCTCTTGATTCATTGCACATCCCGGTACACCGCCGGAGGCATTCACATAGAGTCATATTTTGTTCTAGTATCGAGTTGTAATTTTTGAGTTGTAAGTAAATAAAAGTGTGATGATCTTCATTATTAGAGCATTGTCCCATGTGAGGAAAGGATGATGGAGACTATGATTCCCCCATAAGTCGGGATGAGACTCCGGACGAAAAAAAGAGGCCAAAAAATGAGAGAAGGCCCAACAAAAAATGAGAGAAAAGAGAGAAGGGACAATGTTACTATCCTTTTACCACACTTGTGCTTCAAAGTAGCACCATGATCTTCATGATAGAGATTCTCCTATGATATCACTTTCATGTACTAGTGGGAATTTTCATTATAGAAATTGGCTTGTATATTCCAATGATGGGCTTCCTCAAATTGCCCTAGGTCTTCGTGAGCAAGCAAGTTGGATGCACACCCACTTAGTTTTGTTTTTGAGCTTTCATAAACTTATAGCTCTAGCGCATCCGTTGCATGGAAATCCCTACTCACTCACATTGATATCTATTGATGGGCATCTCCATAGCCCGTTGATATGCCTAGTTGATGTGAGACTATCTCCTTCTTTTTTTCTTCTCCACAACCACCGTCTATTCCACCTGTAGTGCTATGCCCATGGCTCACGCTCATGTATTGCGTGAAAGTTGAAAAAGTTTGAAAATGTCAAAAGTATGAAACAATTGCTTGGCTTGTCATCAGAGTTGTGCATGATATGAATATTTTGTGTGATGAAGATGGAGCATAGCCAGACTATATGATTTTGTAGGGATAAGCTTTCTTTGGCCATGTTATTTTGAGAAGACAATTGTTAGTATGCTTGAAGTATTATTGTTTTTATGTCAATATTAAACTTTTGTTTTGAATCTTACGGATCTGAACATTCATGCCACAATAAAGAGAATTACATGGATAAAATATGTTAGGTAGCATTCCACATCAAAAATTCTATTTTTATCATTTACCTACTCGAGGACGAGCAGGAATTAAGCTTGGGGATGCTTCGTCTCCAACGTATCTATAACTTTTGATTGTTCCATGCTATTATATTATCTGTTTTGGATGTTTTATATGCACTAATATGCTATTTTATATGATTTTTGGGACTAACCTATTAACCTATAGCCCAGTGCCAGTTTCTGTTTTTTTCCTTGTTTTAGAGTTTCGCAGACAAGGAATACCAAACGGAGTCCAAACGAAACAAAACTTTCGCGATGATTTTCCTTGGACCAAAAGACACCCAGGAGACTTGGAGTGCAAGTCAGAGGAGCCTCGAGGCGGCCACAAGGGTGGAGGGCGCACCCAGGGGGTGGAGCGCCCCCCCCCGACCTTGTGGGCCCCTCGTAGCCCCCCTGACCTAATTCTTCCGCCTATATATACTCTTATACCCCAAAAACATCCAGGAGAGCCAAGAAACAACTTTACCACCATCGCAACCTTCTGTACCCGTGAGATCCTATCTTGGGGCCTTTTCCGGCATCCTACCGAAGGGGGAATTGATCACGGAGGGCTTCTACATTGATGTTGCTTGAAGCTACGTCGGTATTTCCCCAAAGAGGAAGGGATGATGCATCACAAAGGCGGTAGGTATTTCCCTCAGATATGAAACCAAGGTTATCGAACCAGTAGGAGAACCAAACAACACAACGTAAACAACACTTGCACACAAAAATAACAAATACTCGCAACCCGACGTGTAAAAGGGGTTGTCAATCCCTTTCGGCTAGCGGCGCCAAAAATTGGCATGGACGTGAAAGAGTTGTAAATATTGATAGATCAAACGCCAAATAAAATAAATTGCAGCAAGGTATTTTTGGTTTACTAGATCTGAAAATAAAAGACAAATAAAATAGATCGCAAAGGGAAATAATATGAGAAAGAGACTCGGGGGCCGTAGGTTTCACTAGTGGCTTCTCTCGAGAAAAATAACAAATGGTGGGTAAACGAATTACTGTTGGGCAATTGATAAAACTTCAAATAATCATGAGGATATCCAGGCAATGATCATTATATAGATATCACGTCCAAGATTAGTAGACCGACTCCTGCCTTCATGTACTACTATTACTCCACACATCGACCGTTATCCAGCATGCATCTAGTGTATTAAGTTCATGGAGAAACGGAGTAATGCAATAAGAACAATGACATGATGTATACACGATCTATCTATGTAGAGATAGACCCCATCATCTTATCCTTAGTAGCAACGATACATACATGTTGGTTCCCTTTCTATCACTAGGATCAAGCACCGTAAGATCGAACCCACTACAAAGCACCTCTTCCCATTGCAAGATAAATAGATCAAGTTGGCGAAAACAAAACCCAAATATCGGAGAAGAAATACGAGGCTATAAGAAATCATGCATATAAGAGATCAAAGAAACTCAAATAACTTTCATGGATATAAAAAGAGATAGATCTGATCATAAACTCAAAGTTCATCCAATCCCAACAAACACACCTAAAAAAGAGTTACATCATATGGATCTCCAAGAGACCATTGTATTGAGAATCAAACAAGATAGAGGAAGCCATCTAGCTACTAACTACGGACCCGAAGGTCTACAAAGAACTACTCACACATCATCGGAGAGGCACCAATGGAAGTTGCCAGAGCTCAAAGCATCATCATTTGGGAGGTGCCAGAGCTCAAAGCAAAAAACTTAGAGATAAAAACATTTTGGGAGGTGTGTCCTTCCCACCAACGAAAACGACTTAGAGTTCCCAACACTTTCCATGCTAGATATATCATAGGCGGTTCCCAATCAGAAAATAAAGTTTATTCCTTTTTCCATCATACTTTCACTTTCCATGGCTAACCATATCCACGGGTGCCTTTGATACCAACACTTTTCAAGGAATTTATTATTTGACAACATAAACTAAAATCATTTTTCATTTCGGGACTGGGCATCTCTAATACCTTTGCCTTACTCTGGTGCAATGACAAGTGAATAATAACTCATCATGAGAATAACACATCTAGCATGGAAAATATTAGCCACCCCTCACCACTCCGCGAGCGGTACGAACACACACAAGTTTATTTTGAAATTAGAGATGGCACATACAAATTTGCTTAGAACGGCTAAAGAATACCGCATATAGGTAGATGTAGTGGACTCATGTGGCAAAACCGGTTTAAAGGTTTTTGGATGCACAAGTAGTGATCATACTTAGTGCAAAATGAAGGCTAGCAAAAGATTGAGAAGCGACCAACCAAGAAATGAATAATCTCATAAGAGAGCATTAAGCATAATTAACACTGAATAATGCACCACAAGTAGGATATAATTTCATTGCATAATTATTGACTTTTGTGCTTGCATAGGGAATCACAAACCTTAACACCAATATTCTTATTAAAGCATAATTACTCATCTAGATGACTCACATATGACATCATCATATCTCAAAACTATTACTAAGAATCAAGTTTATTTTGTCCAATGATCTTCATGAAAGTTTTTATTATATCCTTCTTGGATATCTATCACTTTGGGACTAATTTTCATGCGTTGCTTTTGATAAGCTCAAACAAATATAAGTGAAGATCATGAGCATAACATTTCTTTCTCTCAAATTAATTTAAGTGAAGCAAGAGAGAATTTCTTGAAATTTTTTACTAACTCTCAAATAAATCTAAGTGAAGCAAGAGAGCATTTCTTCAAAAATACTAAAGCACACCGTGCTCAAAAAGATATAAGTGAAGCACTAGATCAAGTCCATAGCTCATAAAAATTTAAGTGAAGCATAGAGAGCAATTCTAACAAGTCATTGCATAATTTTGGTTCTCTCAAAAAGGTGTGTCCAGTAAGGAATGAAGACTAAAAACAGACGTCCCAAACACCAAAAAGCAGCTACCCACGCACAAATCAAAAAACAACACACAGCATACAAACACACAAAACGACAACTCACCCAAAAAACACAACAACAATCACCTGCGACACCTCACTACTACTCATAACAACATAGCCTCAGAACACAAACATCAACGACAAGCTTACAAGAAAACAGACAACCGCAGAACTAAAACACGACACAAAAGATCACATACACCACAACAAGAGTAACACAGAACAATAAACGAACAGTACAACGCACACACATCTAGTTGCTGCAGCAACACTCAACGACTTACCAAACAAACAACAACAGCTACCCACAACAAAACAAAACACAACAACACAACCCAGCTTACACATCACAGATACGACATACATCAAACGGACAGCACAGAAACAGAAACAACATACAACATTGGTCACAACCACATACACACAACTAACAACCAACCGTAACACCTCAAACATAACAGAAACTACACATCCCAAACGAAACCACAACAACAACATAATTCTTTCTATCAACTCTACAGTAATTTGTTCACCCACCGTATTATTTGCCTTCAAGAGAGAAGCCTCTAGTGAAACCTATGGCCCCCGGTATTTTCCATCATATTAGTTTCCGATCTACTATTTTGCAATCTTTTATTTTCAGATCTATAAACCAAAAAAATCAAAAAAATATTTTATCTTTTGTTTAGTTCTATTTATATCTATGAGATGTCACCTTTGCAAGTGACCGTGAAGGGATTGACAACCCCTTTATCGCGTTGGGTGCAAGTATTTGATTGTTTGTGCGGGTGCATCTATTGGGGACTTGCGCGTTTCTCCTACTGGATTGATACCTTGGTTCTTAACTGAGGGAAATACTTATCTCTACTGTGCTGCATCACCCTTTCCTCTTCAAGGGAAAAACCGACGCAAGCTCAAGTAGTAGGAAGAATTTCTGGCGTCGTTGCCAGGGAGATCTATGATGTCTACTACACAACCTTCTTCTTGTAGACGTTGTTTGGCCTCCAAGTGCAGAGGTTTGTAGGACAATAGCAAATTTCCCTCAAGTGGATGACCTAAGGTTTATCAATCCGTAGGAGGCGTAGGATGAAGATGGTATCTCTCAAGCAACCCATGCAACCAAATAACAAAGAGTCTCTTGTGTCCTCAGCACACCCAATACAATGGTAAATTGTATAGGTGCACTAGTTCGGCAAAGAGAGGGTGATACAAGTGGTATATGGATAGTAGATAAAGGTATTTGTAATCTGAAATTATAAAAACAGCAAGGTAACTAATGATAAAAGTGAGCGTAAACGGTATTGCAATGCATGGAAATAAGGCCTAGGGTTCATACTTCCGCTAGTGCAAGTTCCCTCAACAATAATAACATAGTTGGATCATATAACTATCCCTCAACATGCAACAAAGAGTCACTCCAAAGGCACTAATAGCGGAGAACGAACAAAGAGATTATGGTAGGGTATGAAACCACCTCAAAGTTATTCTTTCCAATCAATATGTTGGGCTATTCCTATAAGTGTCACAAATAGCCCTAGAGTTCGTACTAGAATAACACATTAAGACACAAATCAACTAAAACCCTAATGTCACCTAGATACTCCAGTGTCACCTCAAGTATACGTGGGCATGATTATACGATATGCATCAGACAATCTCAGATTCATCTATTCAACCAACACAAAGGACCTCAAAGAGTGCCCTAAAGTTCTACCGGAGAATCACGACGAAAACGTGTGCCAACCCCTATGCATAGGTTCATGGGTGGAACCCTCAAGTTGATCACCAAAACATACATCAAGTGAATCACGTGGTGTCCCATTTTCACCGCATATACGGATAGCAGGACATACATCAAGTGTTCTCAAATCTTTAAAGACTCGATCCGATAAGATAACTTCAAAGGGAAAACTCAATTTATTACAAGAGAGTAGAGAGGGGAAGAAACATCATAGGATCCAAATATAATAGTAAAGCTCGTGATACATCAGGATCGTATCACCTCAAGAACACGAGAGAGAGAGAGAGAGAGAGAGAGATCAAACACATAGCTACTGGTACATACCCTCAGCCCCGAGGGAGAACTACTCCCTACTCGTCATGGAGAGCATCGGGATGATGAAGATGGCCACCGGAGAGGGATTCCCCCTCCGACAGGGTGCCGGAACGGGTCTAGATTGGCTTTCGGTGGCTACGGAGGCTTCTGGCGGCGGAACTCTCGATCTATTGTGCTCCCAGATCGTTTTAGGGTATATGGAGATATATAGGCGGAGAAGTACGTCAGGGGAGCCACGAGGGGCCCACGAGGGTGGAGGGCACGCCCTAGGGGGGTGGGCGCGCCCCCCTACCTTGTGGCCTCCTCGAAGCTTCCTTGACGTAGACTCCAAGTCTCCGGGATGCTTTCCTTCCAAAAATGAGTTCCGTGAAGTTTCAGGTCAATTGGACTCCGTTTGATTTTCCTTTTTTTCCAAACTCTAAAATAGGCAGAAAAAAACAGAAACTGGCACTGGGCTTTGGGTTAATAGGTTAGTCCCAAAAATAATATAAAAGTGTATAATAAAGCCCATAAACATCCAAACGAGAAGATAATATAGCATGGAGCAATCAAAAATTATAGATACGTTGGAGACGTATCAGCATCCCCAAGCTTAATTCATGCTCGTCCTCGAGTAGGTAAATGATAAAAACTGAATTTTTGATCGGAGTGCTACTTGGCATAATTTCAGTGTAATTCTTCTTAATTGTGGCACGAATATTCAGATCCGAAAGATTCAAGATAAAAGTTTAATATTGACATAGAAATAATAATACTTCAAGCATACTAACTAAGCAATCATGTCTTATCAAAATAACATGGCCAAAGAAAGCTATCCCTACAAAATCATATAGTCTGGCTATGCTCCATCTTCACCACACAAAATATTTAAATCATGCACAACCCCGATGACAAGCCAAGAAATTGTTTCATACTTTTGATGTTCTCAACCTTTTTCAATCTTCACGCAATATATGAGCGTGAGCCATGGATATAGCACTATAGGTGGAATAGAAGGGTGGTTGTGGAGAAGACAAAAAGGAGAAGATAGTCTCACATCAACTAGGCGTATCAACGGGCTATGGAGATGCCCATCAATAGATATCAATGTGAGTGAGTAGGGATTGCCATGCAACGGATGCACTAGAGCTATAAGTGTATGAAAGCTCAACAAAAGAAACTAGTGGGTGTGCATCCAACTTGCTTGCTCACGAAGACCTAGGGCATTTTGAGGAAACCCATCATTGGAATATACAAGCCAAGTTCTATAATGTAAAATTCCCACTAATATATGAAAGTGACAACATAGGAGACTCTCTATCATGAAGATCACGGTACTACTTTGAAGCACAAGTGTGGTAAAAGGATAGTAGCATTGCCCCTTCTCTCTTTTTCTCTCATTTTTTTATTTATTTGGGCATTTCTCCTTTTTTTATGGCCTCTTTTTTTATTTTTTTATTTGGGCTTCTTTGGCCTCTTTTATTTATTTATTTTCGTCCGGAGTCTCATCCCGACTTGTGGGGGAATCATAGTCTCCATCATCCTTTCCTCACTGGGACAATGCTCTAATAATGATGATCATCACACTTTTATTTACTTACAACTCAAGAATTACAACTCGATACTTAGGACAATATATGACTCTATATGAATGCCTCCGGTGGTGTACCGGGATGTGCAATGACTCATGAGTGACATGTATGAAAGAATTATGAATGGTGGCTCTGCCACAAATACGATGTCAACTACATGATCATGCAAGTAATATGACAATGATGAAGCGTGTAATAAATAACGGAACGGTGGAAAGTTGCATGGCAATATATCTCGGAATGGCTATGGAAATGCCATAATAGGTAGATATGGTGGCTGTTTTGAGGAAGGTATATGGTGGGTTTATGATACCGGCGAAAGGTGCACGGTATTAGAGAGGCTAGCAATGGTGGAAGGGTGAGAGTGCGTATAATCCATGGACTCAACATTAGTCATAAAGAACTCACATACTTATTGCAAAAAAATATTAGTTATCGAAGCAAAGTACTATGAGCATGCTCCTAGGGGGGTAGATTGGTAGGAAAATACCATCGCTCGTCCCCGACCGCCACTCATAAGGAAGACAATCAATAAATAAATCATGCTCTGACTTCATCACATAACGGTTCACCATATGTGCATGCAACGGGAATCACAAACTTCAACACAAGTATTTCTCAAATTCACAACTACTCAACTATCATGACTCTAATATCACCATCTCCATATCTCAAAACAATTATCAAGTATCAAACTTCTCTTAGTATTCAACACACTCATAAGAGAATTTTATTATTCTTGAATACCTATCATATTAGGATTTTAAGCAAATTACCATGCTATTAAGACTCTCAAAATAATCTAAGTGAAGCATGAGAGATCAATAGTTTCTATAAAACAAATCCACCACCGTGCTCTAAAAGATATAAGTGAAGCACTAGAGCAAATGACAAACTACTCCGAAAGATATAAGTGAAGATCAATGAGTAGTCGAATAATTATGCAACTATGTGAAGACTCTCTAACATTTAATAATTTCAGATCTTGGTATTCTATTCAAACAGCAAGCAAAGCAAAATAAAATGACACTCTAAAAATGGCAAACATCATGTGAAGAAGCAAAAACTTAGGATCAACCGGTACTAACCGATAGTTGTTGAA
>NC_053024.1:580705865-580719391 GCF_003073215.2 Triticum urartu
ACCGGCAAGCCTTGCCGCGGGATGCTGCGACTGCCCGTGCACAAGTTCGGGATACTAGGGTACCCCTACTCTAGTACACCAACAGGAGCCCCCGGGCCTGGGCCATACACGGTGCCGAGCGCTGTTGGGCCAGGCCCAAAACAGGGCACGGGCACGCGCGGCCTAGGTCACGCCGCATCATCTCTCCGCTTCCACCGCGCACGCCCAGAACGGCACGCGTCAAACGCGGCGTCTGTGGGTGACGTGGGCGGCGTGCGCGGGGCTAAGCCCCGCGAGTGCGTCAGGCCATGATGAAGGGGATTCACGCCCTCCTCCCTAAACGGAGGTAGGCGTGGTGCATTTACTGGACGGGGCCGTGCGCGGTTTTTCGAGGCGTCCACTCCCCACGATCATGGGTGGGGCGAGGCCGCCTCATCCGTCGCCTCGGTTCTGCATCCCCGCCACGGCTCCCATGCGCTTGGGGTCGCGGACGGTGGGAGTGGGAAACTGGGCCGTCGCGAGCAGAGGCAGCGGGTCGGCCCCGACTCCCTGCTCTTCCCGTGCCTTGATTCGCGAGCGGGGCGGCCGAGCCCCCACCTCGCTCCTTTATAAAGAGCGGGAGGGGAGCACAGAAGCCCGCACTCTCTCATCTCCTCCTTTCTTCAGCTTCTGCTCCCCTTTCTCTCATTCGCCATGGAGAAAGGGAACCCTGGCCCTTCATCGGTGGCGGCGAGGGTCGCCGCCAGACAGCGCACCCTCCCTCTCCCGCGCCCGTGGTGGCAGAGCCAGCCATAAGGGGAAGAGGGAGGGGGCGAGGTCGTGGACGAGGTCGAGGACGAGGTCGAGGCGCTCGGGGAAGAGGCGGACGGGGCGGCGCGCCAGCTTCGCCTCCGCCGGCGGTTCCTCTCCCCACGGCGGTCCATATAGGGGACGACCCTTGCGAGTTCTTCGTCAGGCTGCGCCGGGCGCCTCGTCGTCGCCTCCGGCTTCCAGCTCCGTTTGCGAGCGCGATGGAGTTGGACCCGCCCGAGACACTGAGACTGCACATGAGGGGCTGTGGGATCAGCGGCACGCGAGTCCGCGTTGTATTCCCAGCCCCTAATGTGATGTATCTTGATCGAGGGTGGAAGACGTTCGCCCGTATCCACAGCCTGATGGAGGGGTTTACCCTCCATTTTAAGTTGATGGAGGGCGATCTCCTCTCCGTCAAGGTCTTCGGGTGCTTCGGCACTCGGGCGAAGTGCTGCGTGGACAGCTCCTCCGATAGTGAAGGCTCCCCCTCGAGCGAGAGTGACGAGGAGGAGAGCGACAGCGACGATGAGGGTAGCGGGCGGCGGATGGCGGGTCCGACTAGGTGTCGGGCGCCGCTTCGTGCGGCACCGGTGACCCCATCATCCGTGTCGCCGGCTCCTTGAACTCCCCGGGGTCGTCTCCTTGGGCGGCTGGCGTAGGGAGGCTGCGGAAGGGGAAGAGGGCTGGCGACAAGGCCGTCAGGTCGGAGTACGAGGGCGTGGTGCCCTCGACAGCGTGCTGACGTCCTGCCGCCCGTCTTCGAGCCCCGCTTCCGGCGCCGCCATCACCGTCCAGCCTTCGGACGGCCCCCGGGATGTTCTCTTGGTGTCTTCTGGCACCCGTAGCTCGCCTAGGCGCCCTTTGCCCTTTTCGCCTCCTTGACCTACCTCCTGAAGAGAGGGACAGGAAAGGGATTACGGGCATCTTATCTTTTTAATTTGTAAGCCTTCGGGCCTTAGCTGCATCTAAAACTTGTAATCCTCTCTTTCATGTTTTTCATCCTCTATGGACTGTACCTGAGTGGGATGTTTTTTAATGAAAAGGGGATGCTTGCCGGGTTATTTGTCTCGCGGGTTGAACCCACGCCAAGGAGCAAATCCTTGGTATCCCTCGGACAGACATTTCATCTCCCGGCAACAGGCCCTGCCGCCTTCCCACGTCGCTCGACCTTTCTCACGCCTTTGACGGAGGCGGGAACGAGGTGGGTGCGGCCTCCTCGTTTCATCCCTTTGCTGCCGCGACTACGACCAAACTTGGCCCCGGGAACGAGCCCCAGGGCCTAGAGTTGAGGGAGCACGGCAGTTTTCGGGAAGAAACGCGGTTTCGCATTCCCCAGTCCATAAGAGGATGCATGATGAGGGACGAAAGACTTATCTGATATCGCAGCCCCCGGCAACTCTGGCTTGCCGTGGATGAATCTTGGTACTCGCAGCCCCCAGCAACACTGGCTTGCCGGGGCCCAGGTGCCGGCGCGCCCTTCTTCTCCTTTTCGTCCTCAAGCGGTCTGGCCAGGATATGCGAGCCCTGCGAACGAAAGAAAAGCAAAGGGACGGACACTCGACCTCTAAGCTAGGGGTTAGCCGCTGTTAGGCACTATCAACCCTAACCAAGGACGAGACTCGACCTAGCATGCATGCTATAACCCCGGGGTGCCAGCGCTTCATTTACTTGTGCTCAGGGTCTGCGCCTGGCTTTGTACAAAGGATTACATGCAACAGCGGCAAGACTTGTACAAAAGGGTGGTTGCCGGACAGGGTCCGACAACCGCGCCTTACGGGTAAAACTTACGAAGATGCTCGATGTTCCAGGAGTTGCTCACTGGTACGCCATCTTCGGTCTCAAGGCGGACAGCGCCAGGCCTTGTGACTCGCTTCACCCGGTAAGGGCCTTCCCACTTCGGCGTCAACTTGTTGGAATTCTTGGCGGACTGAACGCGCCGAAGAACAAGGTCGCCTTCCTCGAGACTCCTGGCATTGACTCTGCGGCTATGGTAGCGGCGCAGAGCTTGCTGGTAGCGAGCAGCTCGCACAGCAGCCTGGAGACGGTCTTCCTCAAGGAGCAGCGCGTCATCTTGCCGCAGCTGCTCTTGCTCGAGCTCATCATAAGCGAGCACTCGAGGTGACCCGTATACGAGTTCCGTGGGGATGAACTGCCTCTGCTCCATAGACTAGAGCGAAAGGTGTCTGGCCAGTGGCTCGATTTGGCGTCGTCCTGATCGACCAAAGAACCACCGGCAGCTCCTCGATCCAGTTTCTTCCGCACTTGTGCAGCCTGTCGAAAGTTCTGGTCTTGAGCCCGCGCAGCACTTCAGCATTTGCCCTCTCCGCTTGACCGTTGCTTCTCGGGTGAGCAACAGAAGCGAAGCAGACCTTGGCGCCAAGATCTTGGACGTACTGCATGAAGGTGCGGCTCGTGAATTGTGTACCGTTGTCGGTGATTATCCTGTTAGGGATCCCGAAGCGGCAAACAATCGACCTGAAGAACTTGACGGCTGACTGTGCGGTCACCTTCCTCACTGGTTCCACTTCCGGCCACTTTGTGAACTTGTCGATTGCAACGTACAAGTACTCAAAGCCCCCGACAGCTCGGGGAAAGGGGCCGAGGATGTCGAGCCCCCAGACCGAAAATGGCCAGGATAAAGGGATCGTCTGGAGAGCTTGAGCTGGCTGGTGTATCTGCTTGGAATGGAACTGGCACGCTTCACACTTGGTTACTTGTGCAGTTGCATCCTGGAGGGCTGTTGGCCAGAAGAAACCTTGCCGGAATGCTTTGCCGACAAGTGCTCTTGCGCCAATGTGGTGACCACATATGCCTCCATGTATCTCTGCCAACAGCTTTTGTCCGTCTTCCCGGTGAATACACTTCAATTTCACACCGTTGAGTCTTCTTCTGTACAGTGTCTTGTCGACAAACTGGTACATACTTGACTGCCGGGCTACTCTTTCCGCTTCTTCTTGCTCTTCGGGAAGTTCTCCTGTCTGAAGGAAACGGACAATCTGCTGTGCCCATGCTGGAGCTTGTGGCTCGACAACAAGGACTAAAGGCAATCTGCTGCTGGGAACATCCGCTTCTACGGCAAGAACCTGCGGCTCTGCCGGAGCTTGACGTTCCCCGACAAGCTTGCCGGGCAAACTTGTCGGGAGCTTCTGCTTCAACGGAACAAACCCTAGGGCTTGCCGGAGCATCTTGCTCCTCAGCTCTTGGTGTTGGTCTTGGAGCTGCTGCGGGAACATCCGCTTCTACGGCGAGAAGCTGTCTCTGCCGGAGCTTGACGTTCCCCGACAAGCTTGCCGGGAGCTTCTGCTTCAACGGAACAAACCCTAGGGCTTGCCGGAGCAGACTGCTCCTCAGCGCCTTCGACGTTGATCTTAGGGACCTTCTTGGCGGCGGCTTCAGGAAGCTCTGCCGGCAAATAGTCACCAGAAATCAACTTCCTTTTCTTGCTCTGTCCAGTTGATGGTGTTACGGACGGTTGAGTCAGCTTGAGCACAAAGATTCCTGGTTCCACAGGTAGCTTAAGTGCGGCGCATTTTGACAGGCCATCAGCAATGGCGTTGTGAGCTCTTGGAACATGCTCCATTTGTAGGCCGTCAAAGTGCTCTTCTAGCTTTCTCACTTCGTCAACGTAAGCTTCCATCAACGGACTCTGATAATTCTTGTTTACTTGGCGGACGACAAGCTGTGAGTCACCCCTGACAATGAGCTTCTTGATCCCAAGGTCTGCCGCGATCCTGAGACCGGCAAGCAATCCCTCATACTCTGCAGTATTGTTTGTTGCTTGCTCCTTGGGAAAGTGCATCTGGACTACGTACTTGAGGTGCTCTCCGGTGGGTGCGATAAGCAGCACACCAGCGCCGGCGCCTTGCAGCGAAAAGGCACCATCAAAGTACATCAGCCACTCTTTGCTTGCTTCCTTGTCGGGGATGCTTGTTTTCTGGTGTTGGCGCATTCTGCTATAAATTCTGCCAATGCCTGGATAGTTGAGATTCAAACTTGAGGCCAAAGCTTGACAGTTCCAGTGCCCACTCAACAATCCTGCCGTCACTTCGACTGCAGTATCCTCTTAGTGACACTGTGAGTGCTTGGAAGTATGGCGCAGCTTGGGCCATGAGAAGCCGAAAAGCATTCTGCACACCAGAGTACCTTGACCTAGCCCCCTGCAGAAGGGAACTGACAAAGTAACTGGGCGCTGCACCATCTTCTTTTGTTCTCGTGTTGCGCAGATCAGGGTGCTTGTCGCTGGATGCGCTTGCCGCGGTTGCTGGCTCATCATGTCCCTTGCTACTAAGATGCATACTGATTGGTTGCCGGTACAGCAGCTTCTCTTGTGGTTTAGGTGCGACAAATTGGAGGAGGACAGGTATCTCTTCAGATCTTGCGCGCACCCCTTCCGGACAAGGACCTGCCTTTTTCAATAATTTGAAAACCGCTGCACTGACTTCCCGCGCCCACTGCTTGAGTTGGCGGTGTGAAGTGTGCAGAGAAGCACCGCTGTCAACGCACAAGACCTCTGTGGCTTTCTGAAACTCCTGTTCACTGGTCTCAACATCATCCATGTCTTCGTCGTCGTCAGCAAAGGTCTCATCTAAATCTTCATCGTTGGTCCGCGGCCGCGGGAGGCCTGTCTCCTTGTCGCAGCGCCCCCGTCCGGCGCGCTTCCTTGCGGATCTCCAGCACCCCTGGGCCTCTCCTTGTCGCGCCGCTTCGTACTCAAGCTTTTTTGCTGCTGGACAAGCTGCTCGACTTTCTTGCAGCTCCGGAGGTCATGGCCCTTGGTGCGGTGAATCTTGCAGTATTGGTTGTAGGAGCCGTCCTGCTTGTCGGTGGCCGCCACAGCCTGGCAGTTGGTGCATGCGGCAACCTCCTTGCCGGAGCTACGACCTTGGCTCGCTTGGCGCCGCCGTCGCTGCCTCAACTGACCAGCCTCTTTGTTCTGCTTCTTCCTGTTGTTGCGCCGCCGGTTTTTCTTTGCCGGGGCCATCCTCGCTGTCAGATCCTTCTGCTCCCGTCTTCTCTCCGGGGAGTCTCCTCCCTTCCTCAGCGCGTGCACACTTGTCGGCCAGGGCATATAGCTCGCTGACGTCCCGAATCTTGCACATCGCCATCTCCTCCCGCATCCTGCGGTTACGCACGTTCTGATGGAACGCGCTGATTACCGTGGCGGGGTGGATATTTGGGATGTTGTGCTGTACACGGCTGAACCTCTGGATATACTTGCGCAGGGGCTCTCCTTCCTTCTGGACGAGCAGATGAAGGTCACTCTCTTGGCCATGAGGTTTGTGGCCGCCTGTGAAGGCGCCGACAAACTGATGGCATAGATCAGCCCAGGAGGATATGGAGTTGTCCGGC
This sequence comes from Triticum urartu, assembly GCF_003073215.2. Lineage (NCBI taxonomy): Eukaryota > Viridiplantae > Streptophyta > Magnoliopsida > Poales > Poaceae > Triticum > Triticum urartu. Next base: position 580,711,986 of record NC_053024.1, read on the forward strand.
AAGTGCATGAGCCAGGACCTGACGTTGGGCTTGAGCACCAACGGGAAGTAGTTGGCAAGGATCTTATCGTCCCGCCCCCCAGCAGCCTGCACCGCGATGGTGTAGATGCTGAGGAACTCCGACGGATGCGACTTGCCGTCGTACTTCTCTGGTACATCTGGTTTGAAATTCTTCGTACTGGGCCACTGGACTTGCCGCAGCTCACGAGTGAACGCAGGGCAACCTACCGCGTACGGCAAGTCGCCTGGTTCCCCTGGCGCATGCATGTCAACAGAGGGCCCAGCGCGCTGGTCTGATTGACGCCGCGCTTCTCTCCGGCGCTCGATGCGAGTACGAGCGTCTTCTTGTTGTCGTTCTTGAAGAACTTGGCGCTGATCGCGACGAGCTCGCGGATCTGACGACGCGGTGGAGTCGCTGTCGAGGTGGACCCGGCGAGTCGGTGATCTTGCCTTCGGGTGGAGAGTGCACAGTAGTTGCACCCCCCACCAGTCTTGTCGTCTCTGGCTCGTGCCTGGCTGGCTTGCCGCGGCTGAGACGTGCTCGCTGCCGTGGAGTGTCGCCGTTGGCGAAGCCGATGAGACTCTGGATAGTGCCCTCCAGTCGTCGATCTTGTCCGCCGCTGGAGGGTAGTCCTAGGAGCAGCTGAGCTCGCGCCAAAGCTTCTGCTGCGGTGGCGGGTGGCGGTGGCGAACGGTGCGAGGAGCGGGATATGCTCGGACTTCTAACTACGTTAGAAGGAGCAGTATCTCGTCCAGGCGACTGTGTCTCGCTCGCGCCAGCAGGTTGACGTGCATGGTGGTCCTGAGCGCTCCGAGATCCACTAGCTCGATCTTGATCTAGCGAACGCATGGTACCGTGAGTACCATGACGCTGCCGGTCCCGCGCCTCCTGAGATGGGCGCGGTGCATGCACGGACGCCGAGGTCTTGGAGTGTGCCCAGTCATTGTGGGAGCCGGCTACGCCGCCGATGGGCAGCGCAGCCTTGTCCTGGGACCTGGCAGCACCGTGGGTTCCCTCGTCGACGCGTGTCCTTCCGCCGGTGCCTGCCCCACCAACCGTTCGCTCCGGTGGTGGCTGGCTCGGCGCGGACGGAGCAGCTGCCTCCGAAACTTTCTTCTTCGGCGGCATGTTGATGAAGATGATGAAGATCTAGCTCGCGAGAACGCCGGATCTGGTTCACACAACTTCGACGCCCCCTACCTGGCGCGCCAAAGATGCCGGGGTGCTGATCCACGGGCACCTATGGGACCGGCGGACCGGGTCCCTTTCGGTTCGGCGGGGGCGGAGGCCGTGCAAAGAGCAGATCGAGGCGAAGCACGCGAGCGATTTACCCAGGTTCGGGCCGCACGGATGCATAAAACCCTACTCCTGCTTTGTGGTTTTTTATTGATTTCTAGCTCGGGAGCGCGGAGTGCTACAGTACACACCAGCGGCTAGCAAGACCGAGCGTGAGTGTTCGAACTGGCTAACCCCCCCCCCTCTCCGTTGCACATGGGCCTCCTTTTATATGCTCAAGGGGTTACCGACAGGTGGCAACGGAGGTAAAGGGCAAAAATGGAAAGGTGCTGTGGTAGGCACAGCTACCTGTTACAGTGTATCATACCTAACCCTGGCGGCAGGGGACAAGGGCATTAATGCCCGTCTGTGTCGCCTAAACAGTACGAACAGGGACCGCCTAGGGACGCCACCGTTCGCCCCGATGGATCTTGTCAGCGCCGCTTGCCACCGCACGTCCCTAGCTGCACAGCCTTCCTGCCACGTGCTGGAGGGTCCCTAGAGCGACACGTTGGTGGTGTGCTGGAGCGCGGGCACGAGAGGTGGTTCCGCGGCAAGCTCCTTGCCGCGGTCGTGTCTTGTCGTGTCGGGAGCTTGTCGCTCACCGGGCCTTGCCGGGACGCGTGGGGCGTCGCGGCAAGTTTTCTTGGTATGCCTTGGTTGGCCTTCCCGGCAAGCTCCTCTTGTGGGGGTCTTGTTTTCTTGACTTGGACACTTTGTTCTTGAATGGCTCCAAAGGAACCACGGAGGATCTTGGCGGTCCTCCCGGCAAGCCTTGCCGCGGGATGCTGCGACTGCCCGTGCACAAGTTCGGGATACTAGGGTACCCCTACTCTAGTACACCGACATTTGCATTATAAAGCATGAAAAGTTGACACAAAAACTTTTGCATTATTTGGCTTTTATTTTGGAGTTGGATTTCTCTATGTGGTTTTTCAAGTGCTCTTTAAAGTCAACTACTCCACCTTCTGTACTTCATCTCCTTGCCCCAAACTTCTGCCCAATGATCATGCCATGTGTATAGTGCAATATAGTATTTTCTTACAAAAATAATTTGGCCAAATAGTATTTTCAAAAATTAGTTTTCGAAAAACCCCTGGATTGAGGTTTGCACTGCAAGTACCTGATTTGGGGTAAGAAAAATATTTCAAAGAGTATATTTCAAACCTATTAGATATAGGATTCCCATAAACCACAAAGATAATTTTAAAAGTTATTTTCCTATTTTATTTAAAAGCTTTTTCTTAAGGCCAGAAATGGTCTTTAATAGGGAAAAATTATTTTATTTTTAAAAATATTTGAAAAATCAGGGAAACTCAGTGGGCATATATTTCCCATATATAAGAGTTTCAACATATGGTCATGATCAAAATATTGGACAAAACCTCCCAAAACCATTTCTGCCCATTTCAAGGATTTGAAATATTTCTACAGGAAATATTTTCATAAAAATCCAAGGAAAATCCAGCAAGTCACAAATGCATATTGTTATCACCATGCAAAGCCTCATGTCAATTAAGGTCATTTTGGTTCACCAAAATGCCCCAAAACCCTCTCTGACCAGAATCAAATTTGAACAAGTTTGTACTACCAACTTTCTCTCCTTGATCCCAACTTTTGTGATGTTCATATGACCAAATGAGGCCACTACACCAAGTGGTGCATCAAGGAGAAGTGATTTGCTCAACTAGATCTACACAAGTTCATTTCTGCTAATTTCTAGGGTTTGCCAAAGCTTCATTAGCAAACTCTTCCAAATGAGCTCATCTTCCTTTTTCCCTGTCATTTTGTCATGACAAACACCCCTGCCAAGTGCCACAAGAAGTAAATTAGTGCAAGTACCCCAAAACCATATCAAACACCTTCTGCATTTAACTAAAAACCCTGTTTGGGGCTCTTCCACTAATCTCCATGAGCTCCACTCTTACCACAACCCCTCCTAGTCCCCTTTCACCTCCAGTAACAATGGCAAATCCACAGCTCAATTATTGGATGGGTAAAACCCCACTTTCTCTCTCTGGACAGCCCATTTCTCCCTCTTCTTCTACTCTCTCCTCTCATACTGGCCACCCAGGGCATCCAAGCTCTCCTACTTCTTTACTCCTCCCTAGAGCTACCAGACACCTTGGCCGTGCCCACACTGCATAAAAATGGCCATGCCGGCCATTTGGGCTCTGGAGCGCGCTACAGTGCGCTCCCGCACTGTAGCCGCCCCCTTCCAACCGCCTCCGGCCACCTCGGGCCTCCCCAGCACGCCCGACGATGCGCCTGACGTCGCGACACGCTAAACCCTGTCCCCCCTCTTCCTTCTCCCTCTCTCGCCCCAGCTCGCACGCGCGACGCGCCCGAGCGCACGCTGAGCGTGCTCAACACGCGCGGTGCCTCTGGCCCCCTGCTCCCTCTCTCTCTTCTTTCCCTCGCTCTGGACAAACCCACGAGCAACCCCAGACACGCCCACGCACGCCCCCGTGACCCACAGCAACGGCCACAACCTCGCCGGCGCACGGGTCTACGGTGAGCCGTTGGCTCGCCTACTTTAAAGCCTCCGAGCCTCTCACTCACACCACTCGCTCCTACCTACTCCAATAGGCCCCCTGTGCCCTCCACTCTCCTCCAGGAGCACCGAGCTCGAGATCGAGCTCGAGCTCCGCCGCCTCGGGTCGTCGTCGATCTCGGGGTACGGCTCTCTCCGCCCTTCCTCTCTCTCGATCTGGACCCGCCACACCTCCCTGACCATTCCCCCTCTGTTCCCCTCTCTATTTGCAGCCGGAATCGACCGGGGCAAGCACCTCCCGAAGCTCTCCGCCGGCTTCCTCGTCGCCGGCGAACCCCTGCACCCCGACGCCACCTTCCACCTCCACCCGAACGGCGACTCCCCTGAGCACGCCAGTGCCTCAGATCGCCTCGCCGTCGACCACAGCGGCGCCGGTGAGCTCGCCGCCCTCTCTGACCCAAGGTTGACGACGACGGCCGTGGGGCCCGTCCGTCAGCCTCACGTCCTGACGTGTGGGTCCCACATGTCAGGTTTAAAACACACGCGCACGCGTACCGGTTCGTGCGTCGGCTGGAGGCGTATTTCCCAAATACGCCTTCGACGTGGCAGCCTTGCGCGGGCTGGATTCCCCCTGGGCCTGCTGCACTGTGGCCGAATAGGCCCAGTTGCACAGTGGCCTTTTTCCTTTTCTTTTTCTGTAACTTTTCCAAAATTACTAGATTAAATTCATCCAAATGAAATAATTCCAACTCCCATATTTTTCTAAAAATCCCACCTATTTAATGGTATAATTTTCACTCATGTCCAAACAACTTTTATGTATTGTTCATATTCAAATTCAAATTTGAATATATTTAAACCCCTCTAAAATCCATTTCTCTATTCTGCTACTCCAAAACCAAAACTAGGAATTTTCCCCTTCTTAGTTTTCAACCTAGTATTTAACAAAAATGAGTTGACATTTTTCTGAGCACTTTGGTTTTTCTGTTTTATTATTACCTTATTTTCTCGTTATTATTTGCGACGATAGATTGCGTTGCTGACGAAGGAGTTGGACCAGAAGACTTTGAAGACCCAGAAGACTTTGCTTGAGCCAGGCAAGCAGCCCTTTGACCATGTCTATGAAACCCTTTTTATGCTATGACTGCTGTCATATAGCACTTTATTAGTGTTGCATCGGAATCATGATGAGATGGTAACCACTTTGATGGGTTGCCTCTATACTTCCTCGTTGATACTTGCATTGTGCATGACCCTACCTCCTTATGAGGGTTATGCCGGTGGGAGTAGATAGGATGCTAAAGTAGTGCTACACAAAAGGGACGGGAATATGCATGGTGATGGAGACAAAGTATTTTCAAAAGACTTTTGAAAACCCCATCGGGTGCCACTTATGCCCGGGGAGATGATGAGTTGGGTAACCACTTGATGACGAAGTGGTGTACCGAGGCAAGTGTGTGTGTTGTTTTTCAAAACGGATTGGTTTAGGTTGCGACCGTTATTCCAACCTTACATGTGCAACCACTCTACCCTTGTATGGGAAAGGACATTATTGATTACCTAGGCCGATACTAGCTTGGAGCCCGCATTACTATTGATGGGAGAGTTGTTGGTGCGCTCTCTCGGGACGGGGTCGTGCTAGGTAGGGCGGCCATTACTATTTTCACAGGGCACAGGATACATCGTTGTGTCCCCTCTCGGATGTTACGATCTCGAGTGAGTCTCGTATGATGTACATCGTGAGGATATGGAACAACGAGTGGACTCCATGTTAGTGTCGTCTAGGGAAAGATAGTGATCGGGTGCTTACCCCGGTACTTGAGGTACCGCGGGTCGTGGATGACACGGAAGTTCCCCGGATCTTGTGGGTAAAGTGTGCAACCTCTGCAGTGTGTAAAACTATTCGAATAGCCGTGTCCACGGTCAAGGACAGTTGGGTAACGCTCTTGGGCTACGTCCACTTGTTTACAAACCAGTGTGTGTGGGAAGTACTTCTTGGGTCAAGTCAAAGGACTTGACATGAATGAGTTGGGTTGGAGCCCTCTCCCTTTATGTTGATATCTGTAACCAGCCCCTATGGTTACTTGAATCCATGCGATGCATGGTTTACCAGTTATTGAACATGTCATAACACGACAAAATCAGCTTTCTGCAAAAATTTACCTATGTCATGCATTGTTGTATCTTGAGCCAAAACATGGGTTGCTTGCGAGTACATTCAAAGTACTCATTGGCTTGCCACTGGTTATTTAATTGGCCAGGCATGGAAGAACCGGAGTTCGAAGAAGAGTCTTTGGAGACGAACATGCGAACTAGGACGTTTCCCAGTCAGAATGCCTGTAGGGTTAAGGCAGATGGCATGGGTTCTACTTATCGACGAAGATTTCCGCTGCTTGTGTTTCATTTGATGTTCAGCCCTTAAGGCTTTATCAATGTAAGACTTGACCATAATGGTCATAATTTGTGTAAGACGGTATGTATGGATGTAAGACTCTTGTTATTCAGCTTCTGTGTGTTCAGTGAGCATTGATCTCTGGGATCACTGTACACGTGCATTCGGTGATCACGACTTATGAGTCGGGGTCCCCACAGAGCTGGTATCAGAGCCATCCTGACTGTAGGAAGCCTTAGTTAGCATGGACGTTAGTTAGCTTGAGACCATCTAAACTTCTCTTCTTTTCTAAAGCTTACCCCACCCAAGATATATTTCCCTTATTGACCTCTCCCATTCAACCTTTGTAGATGGCTGCCGTACCCGAAGACTTCCTGACCACCGGATTTCCCGTGCTTCTCGAGGATAGCCTCAAGAAGTGCCAGTTTCACCGAGCCCCCATTTTCACCTACCATGAGCATTGGATCAATGACACCGAGACGGAGTATCATGTGGAAGTGATCGTGAAGGCTAATGACTCTCCAACAAGCTGGTTCTTCGAGGGACCCCAGATGGCAACACTGGTTCTTGCCGTCGAGACGGCAACCCTCAAGGCACTCACCCGCCTCCGAGACCTTCTTCCAGAGATGGCAGACGAGTTGGCAACCCGCTTCTCGCCTTATCGGAAGGAAGGTGAGGATGAGAGCAGTGCACCAGCTCCACCATTAGAAGAAGGACTTCCACTCCGATTCCAGACCTACTTCAGCCTTTGTGCCGATAGTTTGGCACAACACTTGGCCTCGAATCAATGGAGCTCCGAAAGGAACTTCATGAGACCAAGGCACTTCTTCGCCAAGCACAAGGGAAGACGGATAGGATCAAGAAGGAAGGTGCTCCCCCTGGTCAGCCCGCAATCGCATACCGAGGCGGAAACCCCCAAAGGATGGGGAACCACCACATCAGCACCGCATGAGCGCAAGGGATTACCGCAAGCTCTTCACACCACCGGCAAAGCAACGCCGTGTTGAGCTCCTCCACTCCCCCACCCCTTCGAGCAATGAAGGAAGTCAGGCCACCGATGACGAGGAGGAAGACCAGAGAGCCAGACTACGCGACCGAGCATTCCACCACTTAGGCATCATTCGCAACCCGGATATGCCCGTTAATAACCCCTACGGTAGGATAGGTCGTGTACCCCTATGCGAAGTCGAGTCCTTGTAATGGTTCATATGAAACCATGTAGTGTTGTGTTTGCTTTTGATGTGT
>NC_053024.1:580720391-580737492 GCF_003073215.2 Triticum urartu
TTTTCGGTGTAGTGAAAATGTACGGTTATAATGCTATTATGCTACTATCTCTTAGTCTTGTGCTTCATGAATAGGAATTTGAAAAGGAGGACAAGTGAAAATTAAAATTCCTACGTTTTTTCTTTCAAGGAGACACTAAAGGAACAAATCCGTGTGCTCAGTGGACAATATATATAACATGTAGAGTAAAAAAGAGATGCAACAAGTGTACAACCTCTTTGGCGAAGCCATGTCGATCTCAGCGTGATTGGGTTGGCCGGTGAGGATGCTCCGGCTGACTTGGCTGTCGGAGGAGGGGAAGAAGATCTTAGGCGTCTGGAGATGGAGCCCGAGGTACTGCTCCGCTGTGATGGAGGGTTTCGTCGTTGGAGCAGCTCCGGTGAGTTGTACGACGCCGAGGCTGAAGCAGGACAAGAGAGACAACGAACAACGTTAACCTGAGTGGAATTCTAATAGCATCTCCAATACATGACGTAAAATACATAACCACAAAGTGCTAGATGTAAAATACATCAGCCGCTCATCTCTGAACTTAACTGTCGAAACTGAACTTAACTGTCGAAACTGAACTTAAACTGTCGAAACTGAATTTTGCTGTCGAAACTGAACGCACTAGCAAGGTGAGGCTACAAGTCGGTCGACTGACTTTTTCATCTCTGGTCAGTCGATTTTGCAGCCATTGGATACGAAATCAAGGGCCTGCGGTTCATCTTCAACCTCCACCCCCCTGAGCCGCCAGCCACCACCGGCCAAACAGCAGCCCCCCGCCGCCCGCGGCCGGCGGTGCGCCGCCCCGCCCGCCCCGAAAACACTCCCCACCGCCGGTCCGCCGCCCCCGGCCATCCCTCTAGCCCCCCCCCCGTGCTGAGCTTTTTCTCCGGTGATCCCCACCCCACCGCTCCGCCAACGCCCCGCCACCGCCGGCGACCACCGCCCCCACCCTGAACCCTAAGATAGATAGTGGGGTACCTCTCCAGCGAGGCCCCCTCCCCGCTGCGGTTGGTTCTTCCTTCACCCCGGCGAGCCCCCCCACCCCCTGAAAATCGACTGACCCAAAAGTCGATTCAGTCGACTGAAGTGTAGCTAAATCGAAGCATCATCGCAAGCAAGAGCAAGAGCAGCAGCGCGAGCAAGAGAAATAGCAAGAGCAGACCAGGCAGGGGACCGAGAGCAAGAGTAGAGCAACAGTGCGAGCGTGAGCTAAAGCAGTAGTAGCTCCTACGGATGTGGACGTCACCGCCGAGGGAGCAACGTCGTGGAGGAAGTGGCCGGCGACGCCGCCGTGGATGGAGCCGCACCATGTCGGCTCGGGACCGAGCGCCGGCAGCACCGTGAGATTGAATCAAGAAGAAAATGTGGCGATTAGTGTACAACCTCTTTGGTGGCGCCGATTAGGCCGCAGCTTCATCCGAGGAAATGGTGATGATGATGCTCTTCCGGTGGTGCAGGTGAAGATGGCGGTGTGGGAATGGAGGTGGCGTGAAAGACGAGGGGAACATCGGGGCAGCTCCTTGGAGGTGGAGGACGGGGTGGCTGAACCGGCGGGACGATGAGATCGATGACGGATCCTCATCCGGTACGGTGGATGAGGGATGTCGAGGTGTTGCTGTGGATGACGTCATTGGGGAAGAGGCTCCGGCTGGGTGGCGGACGGAGCAGGGTGTGGGGTTTCGTCGCGGGTTTTTGCGGCCTCGGTGTACGAATGGGTGGGCGGATGGGATGGCAGTGGGGAACCATGGCTTAGAGACACGCTTGTCCGAAATGTGGGGTAAGTTACGAAAGTACCCCCACCAATTTGAGGCAGTTCTTTTTGTTCAGGGGTACCACGGGCATTTCACGTGTCGGGATTTCACAGGAGGTGGGAGTTTTCGTGTGCGTTGTAATTTCGGAATAGCAAGGCGCAGGTTGAGATGGAGGGAGTTGTCGGAGCACAACGAGACAAAGATATATCTTAAATATTTCGGGCTAACAAGGCGCGGGTTGAAATTTCCGGACAAGCCTAACGTGTACTGTACCAAATCAATGCGCCCTACAAATGTCATTCAAAACTTTGAATTCATGTTATGTTCAATTAAAATATTTCGCTACGTGTATAATGCATGCAACCTACTACTCAAATGAACGTTTTAGTGCATTCCAAACGTATATACTACCGCTTCAATATGAACTAAATTTGAATTCGTTTCTCTATTTGAATAAGATCTACAGTAATGATTGTTGTGAAGTCAAAGCATTTGAATTCGTTTCTCTGTTTTAATAAGATCTACAATCATCATTATTGTCAAGTTAAACCATCGTTTGTGTATTATCTTCACAGCACACCACATGATTAGTCTCGAGTTACATATGAACTATGTGTACTATATGAACTCAACTAGATTTTTTGAATCCACTTTATTTGATTTCAAATCACATTACATTTCTAGCTCTAGCTAGATCTTCATAATCTAAAACATGTCTCATATGTATAATGTGTTTATCACATTATGTATGGTGCCCCGCCCCATACGCCTACAAGTATTTAGATGTGAGTTGCAAACACCACACATTACCACAAATTCAAATAAAATGTGAGAATGTTCGATATATAGTATTGTTTAGATTGTTCGATATTTAGTTGTAAGCTGCAAACGCCACACATTATCACAAATTCAAATAAAATGTGAGATTGTTTGATGTATAGTATGGTTTAGATTGTTCGGCATTTAGCTGTGAGTTGCAAACACCATGCATTATCACATTATGGTATAACATGTGCACAGCACGTGTATCACCGCTATATTCATGCATGCAATGTTTAAAACACTATGATCTCCTATTCAAATATATGAATCCGCTTTCATATCAAATTATGATCTTTGTTAGTCTCTTACACCCACACAATCCTCTAACCTTTGTAGCTACCACTAACTTTCTCTCGTGCATGCACACGCCCTCCTCGCCCTCCCCCTCCCTCGGCATTCTATACACCGGGCACATTCATTTTTTTCTTTAGGTCCTTCTCCCAGAGTCTCCACAACTCCTTTCCGACACACACCGGATCGATAAACCTCTCCAGCGATGCCTGCCTACAACATACACACACACCTTCAATCTCCTCCTTTATGTGTCCTTGCCTCGCTGTCTCTCATACGGTCAGACACACGTGTAAACTCTCGCCCCTCTTTTCATCGATCTCACAACCGCACACTCCTCCCCCTATCTAGCTAGTAGTTGGGCCTCTCGCACCACCTCCTAGCTCCATTCTCTCTGTCTATCCGTCTCGCTGGGCCTTATTTGCCTCTAACAAATGGACACACCGACCGAGTACACCGACCGATCTCTCGCTATACATATAGCTAGATAGGTCCTTATAACTCATTTTTACCCACACGTCAATCGATCTACCTCATTAGTTGTGTCTCTCCCTTCCTCCGACAAACAACAATTGATCTACCAATCTAGTTAGGTTTTCTTACGAAACACAGGGTTCCCCTTCATCATCCATGGATGCGTCCCGACAGATCTATCACGCACAGGCACACACCGAAACACATCCCCACTCTTATTGATAACATTGCAGTTCCACCCTCAGTTTGTCTAGTAGGCCTCTCCCACCATCTTCGAGAACCAACTCCATCACCCATCCAGCACTCTACCCCTCTCCCTCCCTCTCCCTCCCTCTCTCTCCTCTCTCTCTCTCCGATCATATTTCCCGTCCTTCAGTTATGTATGGATGTCGACCGATCTCCCTCAAGACATAGCTGGGTCTCTCCTTCTCAACACATATACGAGTCGTTCTACCTCTATAGTTAGGCCTCTGCCTACCCCTCCCCCACCCCCTCCCCCCCACACACACCGATACATCGAGCGCTCTAGTCATGTCTCCCTGCCACACACAAACTTGACATGTTGCCCTCTAACGTTCCGGTAGGCCAGTCGCCCTATATCTTTGACTTGCACACACACACAATTTCGATGGCTCTCTTCATCGATCTCGCACCCACCCACTTGATCCTCTCTTCGACTCTATCGATAGCTATGACCCCTCCCTCTCTTCTCGTGGATTGCCCGACCCTCTATGTATGATATGGATAGGCCTCCATTTCACACACATTGCATGCAAAATTTTGTTTGAGATGTCATCGACACATATTCCCACAAATAATTCACGAAATCAACCCCCACCCCACCCCACCCCCACCCCAAACAAAACACTCACGAACGCGTTGTATCTCTCACACACACCCACATAGGTGGGGGACGTGCACGAAGAGAAGAGGTGCATGCACGGCGCACGTACTCCCGTCTCTTTCCCAACCACACCCGCGCGGGTACACGGTGGAGCTCATTTCTGTACGAAAAAGGCAGCCCACGTGGTAATTTGGCACGTGTACTGGTTGTCCACTTGGTGGAGGGAGGATCGTCTACCACGGGTGAACAAACAAATTGCGACTTGACGTGTTATGTTAAAAAAAAGGCAAACCATGTGGGGCCTACCTTAGAGGCAAGGCTCTATACACTGGAGTACTTTTGATGTGTCCCGTCAACTCGCAGAACGAGGAGAAGCTTGCTTAGTACGCCGTCTCCCCCGTTCCTAAATATAAGTCTTTGTAGAGATTTCACCATGAACCACATGCAGATGTATATAGATGCATTTTAAGTGTAGATTCATTCATTTTGTTCCGTATGTAGTGGAATCTCTACAAAGACTTATCTACTAGTAATAGCTAGCCCCCACTACTAGGAATTCTCTATCCTCTCCTTGAGCCACATCATCAAAATTGATGTAGCCGTTAGATGAAGTAAATCAGTCCATAATAGTCGTCTGATCTAGACGTTGAGAGGCTCCGCACTAAGCCACATGCAAGCATGCAGAAATACCGTGGCACATGCATGTGAGTGGGTTTTAAATCACATCAACATGTCTGCATGCAAGCATGCACCGGTAGCATGCATGTAAGTGAGCTTTTAAGTCCCATTAACATGTCAAAAAGAAAAATATAATCCCATTATGCAGTAGGAGTTGGCTGATCTTTTTTCCTTACGTGGGATGATCTAAATGATGATGGGAGTTTATTTAGTTTGGCTACCACATTTGTCATGCGGTTATAGAGTTTTTTTAGTTCTATGAAATCGATAATTTTGCGCAGAGAGATATACCGCTTCCGCGGCAACGCGCGGGGACTCATCTAGTAATATTTAGGAACGGAGGGAGTACTATGTAAAGAGTTAGGTGTCGCACGGTGATAGTGTGAGGTGGGCCATGTAATCACTGAGCCTGCGTGTTTTCACTGCTCTTGCACGCCTCCGCTGTAAGAATGGAGAAAATTGTAATCTAGTAGTAGTACCTCCTTTCGCCGAAAGCGTGGGACATCCAGCAGTCCTACCACCTCAGTAATAAAGACCAATGAGCCGTCAAATCACATAGACCCAGCAGTAAGTTGGACGGACGAAGCAACCATCACTCTTGCGCCAGTGAGAGGTCGCGTCCGCTCTGCCCGGGCATGAATGCGGCACCGATTCTTTGGAGCGGCGCTGACCGTTTCGGGCGGGAAGCGCGCGCGGGCGATGGAGGGGCTTTGGGTGGGCCAGGCTGGTCAGGAGCGGGCGTGGCAGCTGTCCGCCATGTCCCTACCGGACACGCCCAGAAACGAGAGGATGCACCGACTCTCGCGCTAAAATCGTACACTACATAACATCTCTCTGTAGGAGTAGGTCGATTTGTCGCTCTCTCTAACACACACATGTTGTTAAACACACACACGCACACACATACACACACGCACACACCTTGGTCCCGTTGCACCTTCTAATGTGACTTATTACACCTAGACGGAGGGAGTAGTAAGTATATGAGATACGGTGGCACACTGACTTAAGTCGAATACAAGTGCCCCAAAATTTGTGTGCATATAATAAGGATTCACTTAAAATAGTACGTGAGCGAACAGAGGGATCAATTGGACAGTGTTCCCGAGCAGTAGCGAGATGTGTGAGGTAAGATACACCGCTGGCGCTTTTAATTTTTCTTATTAATTTGTTTGTTTCACCCTCTGACTGGTGGGACCCAACATACTACGTGGAGAGAGGTAAGGTGACTAAGCCTGCATTATTTCTGCACCACTGTGTATAGTCTTACCACCAAAGCCACATGACACGATTATGATTGAAATCCCAATGACTCCCACACACACAAAAAAACACGGCATGCTTGTCACACGAATGCAGGAATGTATAAAAGGTTATTTCCCTCTCGTTGAACATAACGGGAGGGTTGTGTAGCTGGTTAGCCTGTTCGCTCATCAAACTTGAGGTCTCGGGTTCGATAACTACACAAAGTAGCTGGTTAGCCTGCTACTTTTGACCATATAAATTTGACATGCAAACTCAAGAACAGGGTCACCTAAGCAGAAAAAATATGCAATGAATAAAACACTAGAACAAAAACTAATTGGACCATTGGAGGAGTTACATACCAAGGAACAATCCCCCAAAGCAGTTTTTTGAATGGAGCTTTGAGCAAGGAGATCGAAAATGGCAGCAAAATGAGCTCGGACTCGGGTTTGAGCTGGTTGGTGATTTTTGTGGGAGGAAGGAGTGTGTGGTAGCTGGAATAAGTGGAGGGGAGCCACCATGGGCCCACGAGGCAGGGGCGCGCCCTCCACCCTCGTGGCCAGGTGCTTGCTCCCCCTGCTGTGTTTTCAGTGCCAGATATTCTCAAATATTCCAGAAAAAATATATTTAAATATCAGGGCATTTGGAGAACTTTTATTTTCGAGTTATTTTTATTATATGGATAATTCAGAAAACAGACAGAAATTACTATTTTTGCTTTATTTAATATAAATAACAAAAAGTAAAAAAAGAGGGTACTGAGAGTTGTGTTTTCTAAATTCATCCATCTCATGCTCATCAAAAGGAATTCACTAACAAGGTTGATCAGGTCTTGTTAACAAACTCATTTCCGAATAACATGAACCGGAGAATTTTCAAATAACACTAGGTTACCTCAACGGGGATATGCACATCCCCAACAAGAAGAATATCATATTTCTTCTTGACAGTAGGAAGAGGAAATTCAAAACCTCCAATAGTAATTGTTGAAATTTTTCCAATAGAATTGATACTGTGGACTTGAGGTTGTTTCCTCGGAAAGTGTTATATGCTCATTACCATTAACATGAAAAGTGACATTGCCTTTGTTGCAATCAATAACAGCCCCTGCAGTATTCAAAAAGGGTCTTCCAAGAATAATAGACATACTATCGTCCTCGGGAATATCAAGAATAACAAAGTCCGTTAAAATAGTAACGTTTGCAACCACAACAGGCACATCCTCACAAATACCGACAGGTATAGCAGTTGATTTATCAGCCATTTGCAAAGATATTTCAGTAGGTGTCAACTTATTCAAATCAAGTCTACGATATAAAGAGAGAGGCATAACACTAACACCGGCTCCAAGATCACATAAAGCAGTTTTAACATAGTTTCTTCTAATGGAGCATGGTATAGTTGGTACTCCGGGATCTCCTAGTTTCTTAATTATTCCACCCTTAAAAGTATAATTAGCAAGCATGGTGGAAATTTCAGCTTTCGGTATCTTTCTTTTATTAGTAACAATATCTTTCATGTACTTAGCATAAGGATTCATTTTAAGCATATCAGTCAAACGCATACACAAGAAGATAGGTCTAATCATTTCAGCAAAGCGCTGAAAATCATCATCATCCTTTTTCTTGGATGGTTTAGGAGGAAAAGGCATGGGTTTCTGAACCCATGGTTCTCTTTCTTTACCATGATTCCTAGCAACAAAGTCTCTCGTATCATAACGTTGATTATTTGATTGTGGGTTATCAAGATCAACAGCAGGTTCAGTTTCTACATCATTATCATTGCTAGGTTGAGCATCAGTATGAACATCGTCATTAACATTATCACTAGGTTCATGTTCATTACCAGATTGGGTTTGAGCATCAGAAATAGAGATATCATTGGGATTCTCAGGTGTGTCATCAACAGGTTCACTAGAAGCATGCAAAGTCCTATCATTTTTCTTTTTATTCCTCTTAGAAGGACTAGATGCATCAATATTATTTCTCTGAGAATCTTGCTCAATTCTCTTAGGATGCCCCTCAGGATACAAAGGTTCCTGAGTCATTTTACCACCTCTAGTAATAACTCTAACAACATTATCATTTTTCTTACTATTTAATTCATTGAGCAAATCATTCTGAGCTTTAAGTACTTGTTCTACTTGAGTGGTAACCATAGAAGCATGTTTACTAATAAGTTTAAGTTCACCTTTAACATTAGCCATATAATCACTCAAGTGTTCAATCATATAAGCATTATGTTTCAATTGTCTACCAACATAAGCATTAAAATCTTCTTGCTTAACCATAAAGTTATCAAATTCATCTAAGCATAGTCTAGCAAAATTAGTAGGAGGGATTTCAGCTTTATCATATCTATAGAGAGAATTTACCTTTACTACCTATGTCGGGTTATCAAGACCATGTATTTATTCAATAGGTAATGGATTAAAACCATGTATTTCTTCAATAGGAAGTAAATTCTTAACATCTTCAGCTTTAATGCCTTTTCTTTCATAGATTTCTTTGCCTCTTGCATATCTTTAGGAATGAGAAATAGAATACCCCTTTTCTTCGGAGTTGGCTCAGGAGTTGGTTCAGGAATTGGATCAGGGATTGGATCAGGAAGTGTCCAATTATTTTCATTAGTCAACTTATTATTCAATAGAATTTTAGCTTCATCTGGTGTTGTTTCCCTGAAAACACAACCAACACAACTATCCAGGTGGTCTCTGGAAGCATCGGTTAGTACATTATAAAAGATATCAAGTATTTCATTTTTCTTAAGAGGATGATCAAGCAAAGCATTAAGTAATTGGAGAAGCCTCCCGCAAGCTTGTGGGAGACTCTCTTCTTCAATTTGCACAAAATTATATATTTCCCTTAAAGCAGCTTGTTTCTTATGAGCGGGGAAATATTTAGCAGAGAAGTAATAAATCATATCCTGGGAGGGGGAGGAGGGCGTGTGCATGCACGAG
The DNA here is from genome assembly GCF_003073215.2 of Triticum urartu. Lineage (NCBI taxonomy): Eukaryota > Viridiplantae > Streptophyta > Magnoliopsida > Poales > Poaceae > Triticum > Triticum urartu. The sequence continues at coordinate 580,729,447 of NC_053024.1, forward strand.
AGAAAGTTAGTGGTAGCTACAAAGGTTAGAGGATTGTGTGGGTGTAAGAGACTAACAAAGATCATAATTTGATATGAAAGCGGATTCATATATTTGAATAGGAGATCATAGTGTTTTAAACATTGCATGCATGAATATAGCGGTGATACACGTGTTGTGCACATGTTATACCATAATGTGATAATGCATGGCGTTTGCAACTCACAGCTAAATGCCGAACAATCTAAACCATACTATACATCAAACAATCTCACATTTTATTTGAATTTGTGATAATGTGTGGCGTTTGCAGCTTACAACTAAATATCGAACAATCTAAACAATACTATATATCGAACATTCTCACATTTTATTTGAATTTGTGGTAATGTGTGGTGTTTGCAACTCACATCTAAATACTTGTAGGCACACCATACATAATGTGATAAACACATTATACATATGAGACATGGTTTAGATTATTTTTAATTTAGTAGATCTGTGTGCTGTTGCACAACAGTTTCAGATTCATAGCCATAGAAAGGATCAGATTCAACTAAAGTAATTATCTCAGGCATGAGATCAAGAGAAATCATAATCCTTATCGGAAATAAGATAGGTGAAGTAGCAAATAAAGCAGATCATATTTCATTCTAGCATTCGATTTTTTTCAGCTTAGCTAATTTTCTTAAGATCATATCTATCATTGCAAGCAAAAAGTCTCTAGCAGTTTCTTCATCCATAACATAACCCTCAGGCACAACAGGCAATTCATATCTAGGGGGAGAATCTTCATCATCACTTTCATCAATATTATCAGTTTCAATAATTTCATTCTCTCTAGCCCTAGCAAGTTGTTCATCAAGAAATTCACCAAGTGGCACAGTTAGTATCAAGCATAGAAGTAGTTTCATCATAAGTATCATGCATAGCAGAAGTGGCATCATCAATAACATGCGACATATCAGAATTAATAGCAGAAGCAGGTTTAGGTGTCGCAAGCTTACTCAAAACAGAAGGTGAATCAAGTGCAGAGCTAGATGGCAGTTCCTTACCTCCCCTCGTAGTTGAGGGATAAATCTTGGTTCTTGATCTTTCAAGTTCTTCATAATGATAAGCAGATATAAATCCCAAGTGACTAATAGATGGCATTCTCCCTCCCCTCGTAGTTGAGGGATAAATCTTGGTTCTTGGATCTTTCAAGTTCTTCATAATGATAAGCAGATATAAATCCCAAGTGACTCAAAGAATAGAGCTATGCTCCCCGGCAACGGCGCCAGAAAATAGTCTTGATAACCCACAAGTATAGGGGATCGCAACAGCTTTCGAGGGTAGAGTATTCAACCCAAATTTATTGATTCGACACAAGGGGAGCCAAAGAATATTCTCAAGTATTAGCAGCTGAGTTGTCAATTCAACCACACCTGGAAACTTAGTATCTACAGCAAAGTGTTTAGTAGCAAAGTAATATGATGTAGTAGTGGTAACGGATAGCAAAAGGTAACGATAGCAAAAGTAATATTTTTGGTGTTTTGTAGTGATGATAACAATAGCAACGGAAAAGTAAATAAGCGAAGAACAATATATGGAAAGCTCGTAGGCAATGGATCGGTGATAGAGAATTATGCCGGATGTGGTCATCATGTAACAGTCATAACCTAGGGTGACACAGAACTAGCTCCAATTCATCAATGTAATGTAGGCATGTATTCCGAATATAGTCATACGTGCTTATGGAAAAGAACTTGCATGACATCTTTTGTCCTACCCTCCCGTGGCAGCGGGGTCCTAGGGAAACTAAGGGATATTAAGGCCTCCTTTTAATAGAGTACCAGACAAAGCATTAACACATAGTGAATACATGAACTCCTCAAACTATGGTCATCACCGGGAGTGGATCCCGATTATTGTTGTCACTTCGGGGTTACACGGATCATAACACATAATAGGTGACTATAGACTTGCAAGATAGGATCAAGAACTCTCAATATATGATGAAAACATAATAGGTTCAGATCTGAAATCATGGCACTCGGGCCCTAGTGACAAGCATTAAGCATAGCAAAGTCATAGCAACATCAATCTCAGAACATAGTGGATACTAGGGATCAAACCCTAACAAAACTAACTCGATTACATGATAAATCTCATCCAACCCATCACCTTCCAGCAAGCCTACGATGGAATTACTCACGCACGGCAGAGCATCATGAAATTGGTGATGGAGGAAGGTTGATGATGACGTGATGGCGATGGATTCCCCTCTCCGGAGCCCCGAACGGACTCCAGATCAGCCCTCGTGAGAGAGTTTAGGGCTTGGCGGCGGCTCCGTATCGTAAAACGCGATGAATCCTTCTCCGATTTTTTTCTCCCCGAAAGTGAATATATAGAGTTGGAGTTGAGGTCGAAAGGGGCCCACTCCAGGGGGCATGGTTCCCAGGGTGGACAGTCATAATATGATGTACTAGGAGCACTGTCCGTGTGGAGGTCCACGGCGTTAGGCATAGCGGGAGACTGCCAGTGGGGTAGCGGCCCCCCGCCACCAACAACCCTCTGGACAACTGGAGAGCCCAAATCCTTCAACCTGACGTGGAGATCTTCCTTTCTCCAGTAAAAATTTTATATATTCCCCAATAATATTAATTCCCCGTTGATTTTTCAGGTCAGCTTTTCCGAGTAGAGCTAAATTTTTATTTCTGACAAACAAAAAAGTAGAAAATAACACCATGGCAATTTCTGCTGATAAATCGAGCGTCCGAAACCAGGACGTTTGACGGTAGTTGACCATTGTCAAAATCAATGGAACGTTTTTAAAGTCCCAAAACGAACGGGGCAAAAACGAAGTTGTTTGGAAAGTTGTACTGCGGACGGAGACACCCTCTATTCCTCCCACAAAACACAATCTGTCATCACTTTATACTGGTTTTTTATTTTCACTTGGTATTCTATTATTGGCACCAATCTAGTACTGTTAGGTATATCTACCAAGATCTAATTGATCTTAACCTGCAAATTATACCATGCATTCTTAGTAGGGGATGAACTATTCCAAATTTACGCGGTGTTATAAATTCGGTTTCTTATCTATCTCGTATAAAGTAGTAGGCGGTTCATAAAATATAGTACTGTAAAGTTGATAATTCTCGCTCGCATGAGATGCACTAAAATGTTCATTCTGTGATAAAGATTTTACCGTCTGGTTTAGTGTCCTTTTAATGCCATTGCAGCTTCATTAGTTCCTTATTGTCTCAGCCTGTTTGTCGATTAAGAGCGTGTTTTTTATTTAAATGAATGCTATGTATAGAGATTCTAATATGTTCGGTTCTCTTTCTTGTGTCTAAACAGATACTTTATCAAAGGTAGAGAAGATAATGTTCTCCGCTAGTTTAACTTGCCGTAAAGTATGGACCTTAACAAACTTATTTTCCTAACGATGAATTCAAAAGCGAATTACGCAAAGGTTCTTGCTTTCATTGCATTGATAGGTAGAAGTAGTGATATGTAGAAGAAGTAGCATACAGCAATTACAGAAACCACCTCTGACAAGCACGAACACGCAGTGCGGCATGAGTCAGAAGGTGGGGCTTACAAATAGAATAATGGGGTGTACGCGCCCCCAAGGCGGAAAAAACTATGTCTCCGGCAAAATGGTGCAAATTCCTTTGGCGCCCGCCCGGGCCCAGGCTCTAGCCTCGTCCTTGATCATCGACGAGAGGTGTGGGACAGATGCCCTGTCCCCGTCGAAGATGCAGGCGTTGTGTTGCTTCCAGATCCACCAAGCAATGAGCAGGACAACTGAAGTGATCTACAAGAAATATGTCAACTTGTGACATTGACTATTGGTCACTGAATGGTCATTATTTTCCATTTGTAACCTTTTTGTGACCAAAAACAGATGGTCAAAAGCTGGTGGTCGTAAACTGAAATTAACGACCTTCTGTGTGAGAAGGTCGTAGACGTTTACGACCAAAATATGCCTACTATTTTGTTTTGGTCACTAGCAGCCTCCCCAGGCCACGTAGGCATCCGACATGGCAATCTGATGTGGCACAAAAATCAGCCCGATCCAATTCGGTATTTATATGGGCCAAGCCCATTAATTTGGCCTTTTTAATATTTATTTTTCCTAGCTACATTGGCTGGCCCAGCAATTCAACATTTTTGCGATCCATTTCAAATTTGGGCCTCACGATTTTTACAGTGCATTTAATTTTGGGGCCTTGGCCTTTTTGCAATCCGATTTTTGGGCCTTGGCCTCTTTGTGATCCATTCTTTTTGGGCTGTAGCCATTTCCACCAGTTTTTCATTTGGTCCAATAGACATTTTGGCCAGTTTTTAATTTGGGCCACGCCTCTTTGTTTCAAATACAATTTACAGCAGAGACATAGAATCAACCCAAATTCAATACAAATATATTCTCTTTTTGACCACTTTCAGTCCAAGAATACATTTCAAGTAAAGATAGAATAATATTCCAACGATTTGTACATATATCCTAGCATTTGAACAATAAGTTCAGCAAGCAAATATACACCAAATTCCCAGCAAGATCAACAATACATCCAAATTCCCTAAAAATACGGCATTACAACAAACATATAAAGCAAGTCGTTGACTTGGACTTCCAGCTTCTTCAAAAAAATCAGCACATAACTCTCCTGTAGATGAGAAGAAAAGCCACATGTTCAGTCTTAATATGGGTAATATATGCTAAAAATAAATCCAAGAACCGTGCAAGAGCCCTAGGTTTTACTATCATTTGGACATCCAGATTGGCGATCCTTCCTTACCTAATGTGTTGCAAGTCCAAATAAATTAATAAACAATCCATTTTATAGAGCAAATGATATGCCCCCCTTTTATCTAAAATGGTGGTGTATGCTAGTGACAGAACAAGGGGTAAGACTGTTATGATATGCCAGATTGCCAGCAACAGTGCTTACATGCATCTTCATATTTCAAAAGGTAACATGCATCACATCAAAAAATTGTAAGCATTGAACCTACATCATATCTATAGTAACATCACCAAGCAGGTTGCATGTGTATGCTAGAAATCAAGAATCAAAAGGACTTCAGCTTGTTTCGAATATCTTGCCTTTGTTGCTCCCAGTTCAGTAAAGAAATAGTTGAGCAGTGAGCGCTTCGCCTCATGGACTTGGCAGTGCACAATAGATTTCAGAATGGAGCATAAATAGAATACCTGAAAAAGAACAATAAAGAGCTATACAGTTAAGTAAGCATCCTTGGTTGTTCAAATAAGTGGAGAGAACAATAAAAAGCTACAGTCTAGAATTTCTGTTAAGAAACAGTAACTTGATGTAAAGTCGCTTGAAAATAGAAAACACCTTACAAGCTTGTAAAGCTTACCATGATTTCAAAAGCATGGGTTATATAATCTTTTATGCCATCCTCCCAAAATTTGGCTAGATGATTCTGCAACTGTAGTTGTACCCAGCTGCTCAAAATATAAACATATAGATGAGTGCTTCACACATGTCACCAGAGGTAAATAGCAATACACATTGTCGGGTGGTAGGTGCGACATATGCCAACGGGTGGCTTATCATTGCGAGAGCCAGTAAGACGTCGCCGGTGCCTGGAAGCGGGATGAGGCGAAGACATGCACGCCGGCGTATCTTACCCAGCTTCGGGGCTCTCCGTGGAGATAACACCCCTACTGCTGCTCTGCGGGGTCTCCGCATGATCACTAGATGAATGAGTGGCTACAAGATGCTCCTTGAGCTGTTTGGCGAGAGGAGGAAGAAGGGCACGGCTGTAACGCCCCAGTTATAACTTTCCCAATTTGTACTCCAACTCTTGCCGTTTCCGGCATTAAGTTATATTTATTTCTCGGGTTCGGGTCTTTGTCTTCGTGTGTTGTTTTCGTTTTCATGCATCTCATATCATGTCATCATGTGCATTGCATTTGCATACGTGTTCATCTCATGCATTCGAGCATTTTCCCCGTTGTCCGTTTTGCATTCCGGCGCTTCGTTCTCCTCCGGTCATTTCTAGCTTTCTTTCGTGTGTGGGGATTAAACATTTCCGGATTGGACCGAGACTTGTCATGCGGCCTTGGTTTACTACCGGTAGACCGCCTGTCAAGTTTCGTCATTTGGACTTCGTTTGATACTCCAACGGTTAACCGAGGGACCGAAAAGGCCTCGTGTGTGTTGCAGCCCAACACCCCTCCAATTGGCCCAAAACCCACCAAACTCTGCTCCATGTCCTAGAGCGTTCGATCACGATCGCGTGGCCGAAAACCGCACCTCATTTGGACTCTCCTAGCTCTACTTATGCCTATATATACCCCCTCCATTTTCGGATCTCGTCTTCCCCGTCCAAACCCTACTAAAAAAAAGATCTCCGCCGACGGACGTGTCCGCCCCCGGCCGGACAGCGTCCGCCGCGCCGCAGCCTCGCCAGCCGCCACGTGGCAGGCCAGCCGCCATCGCCGCGGCCGCCGGCCCGCAGGCCCACGCGGGGCCCTCCCCGCCGCCCCGTCATCTCCCGCCCCGCCGCCGCACGCCCGCAGCCGCCGCCGCCTGCATCGCTGGCGCCCCGCCCGCACCGGCCACCGCCGCCCCGTGCGTCCCTCCGCGCGCCCGCGCCCCGAGAACCCCGCCGGCCGCTGCCCACCTCCGCCGCGGATCCGGCCGGGGCTGGCCGGATCTGCCTCTCCGGCGACCTCCGGCGTCTTCCCCGACAACTCCGGCGAGCTTCTCCGGCCGACCTCGGTTCCTGTGCAAATCTGGATCTGAGATTCGTTTTGACCTAACGGTTGACTTTTCCCTCTCCTCCAGATTTTTTGCCTACTTTGACCGCCCGTAACTTTGCATCCGTAGCTCCGATTTGGGCATATAATATATCAAAATGTTCGTCTCGACGAGTACATCATTTCATTCCATTGCATCATTTTCATTTGAGTTCATATTGATGCCCAAAATGCTGTTAGAAGGAGGCTTCGTGAGTTAATTGTCAGATCTGCTAGTTCATCTTAGACTTTTGTCATTTTTGCCATGATTATTGTGTGCATGCTATGCCTGTGAGTCCTTCATATGTTTTGTTAAGCATTTTGTCTTCTTTCCAGAGGTGCAACCCATGCATTTTTAGGATGTGTGTGGTGACTTGTGCAAGCTTGCAAAGTGAGGCACCCGGTAAATCTGTTTTCAGGGACTTAGTTGTTTTTCCACTAAGTCTGGGATATTTTAGTTCATGATGCCATATGTTCAGCTTGTTTCCTAGTGATCCGTGCCTCTTTTGAGGATGATCAGTAAAGGAGTTTTGTTTAATCATGTTATTATCTATCCATCCATGTCTTTGTTGCAATTATGGAGCACCAGTAGCTTGAGTCAATCGAGCTCTACTTTTGCTTCGTGGTGAATCTGCAGATCGTCAGACTCGTTTGCGATTTTGCCGATGTTATTGTAGTTGATCCGTGCATGCTATGCCATTGTTCTTGCCATGTCTAAGCTTGTATTTTGTGCCTTCTATTAATGGATGTATGCTGCCTTGCTGTGACTTGCACCATGGTGAGTGCATCGAGCTCGTTTACATGCCTTCGTGAGTTATATTTCAGCATGTCTCAGTTTTCACCAAGTCTGAAAACTGATTGTGTTTTAGCTATGTTCGTGTGCCCGTTAATATATTTTGTGAACCCTTTTGGCCCCAGGTCACTTTGGGTCTTTTGTTAAGCTTGTTGAGTAGCTCCATGCCATGTTCTTACTTGCCTTAATCAGATCATATATCATGTTGTTTTTCTGCTCCGAAGAGAGCATCGTGATCTGAAATTTCAGACAAGTGTTAATTTCACTAAGTCTGGAATCTGTTTTGCATATTCATTTTTGCCATGCTTGTTTGAACCTCATAATGGATGAATTGGCCGTGGCTCAGTGCTAGTCTTTTGTTAAGCATCTTGTGTGCATCCCTGCCCATGTATTTTGTTGTCATGTTTGGTGGCTGTAGCATGTTCATTTCGTTGCATTTAGATGCCTACTTGCTGTAAATCGCAGACCGGTGTCATATCTTAAAACGCTTGCCATTTCCAAACCGTAACTCCGATTC